>NC_091125.1:168720396-168975396 GCF_040183065.1 Periplaneta americana | reverse complement strand
ATGTCTTCATTATATTTATGGTCATAGAGTGCAGCCTGCTAGCGGTCTTAGTAATCTCATCTCAGCTGCTTCTATTCTTTTCAGTTGACTAGTTGTTAGAGTCCAAGTTTCTGATCCATATAGCAAAGTTGGAATGGCCATTGTTTTGTAGAATTTCAAAATTGTGTCTTGTCGGACCTTCTTAAACAGTGTTAATAATAATAATAATAATAATAATAATAATAATAATAATAATAATAATAATAATAATAATAATTATTATTATTATTATTATTATTATTATTATTTATACTGGCAGAGTTAAGGCCATAGGGCCTTCTCTTACACTCTACCAGGTCACAAAGTATACAAGCAATTAAAATTTAACAAAAAGTTAAAGAACAGAATACTAACATATTACAAAAAATATAATAATAATAATAATAATAATAATAATAATAATAATAATAATAATAGCATAATAAAATCGACACTAAACAACATGAACATAATACTATAATAGAAAAAAAGAAAGTAAAATACATTGGAATGTAGTAAAAGCAACTCATTTAATACAAATGAGTTAATGTGGAAAACGTAAGGTACAATATAACAAAATGGAATATAATAGGCCTAAAATAATAATAATAAAAAGAAAAGAAATGCGAATATTAAATAAAATTCACAATAAAAAGGCTATGATAATAAATTCATCGGCTGATAAAGAGAACAAAAAGTGGAAAGGAAGGAAAGAAATATATAGCCTATATTTTTACAAAACTATCGCAGAGAAAAGGGCTTATAACTGAAAGGAATCTGAATTGAAAAAAGTGCAATTTTAATTTATTTTTGAAACTAGACAATGTCCGACAGTCTCTGACATGTTGTAGTAGACAGTTCCAGAGATGAGCTGCAGAGACCGTGAAAGATGAAGACTAGGAGGATGTTCTGTGTTTAAGAATGGAGAGTGTGATATGGTGTTGTGAGCGAGTATCTATTTCGTGATTACTCAAGCACTACACTACTTTTATTTCTAAAGTAATTATTTTTATGTTCTTATAATGAAATAAAATCAGAGAGCGTACTCTCCGAGACATCTGACGAACAGAGTCCGTAACTTAGCCACGCTGCGGCGCTCCCACCGCTGAACGGCGGCAATTCATCCTTCACGCGGCGCAAATTAAATGCCGACCAAATTAAACACCCACAACAACAAACGGAGAGAGTACAGTACACGGAACACACGCTACAGCTTAAGGCTGGTTCACAATAAACCGGGAACGGAAACGACAACGAGAACGAGAACGGAAATAATGTTAAAATAAATGTATTTAAATGTGTGCATTCACAATTAACTGTTGTGAATGATAGCATTTAAATACATTTATTTTAACATTACTTCCGTTCTCGTTCTCGTTTCCGGTTTATTGTGAACCAGCCTTTACACGAGGTGGAGTCGAAATGTCTTATTGCAAGGAACTGAACTATTAGAATTCTAAAGAACAGTGTAAGAGTTTGTGCACTTGAGAAGAGAATCTCTCTCATCACAGTGTAGAGAATTATGTACTCAAATCATACATTACCAATTATCACAGTACAGTCGAGGAATTAGAGTATTTCACAACAAAATATTCCTTATCACTGAATATCTCTCATCATAGAAAAAGTGTGAGTAGGCCTACACATGTGTAAAGAATATTTTTCACCAAATTATAAGATTGTATGCAATTTAAAACAGAATATTCTCATCACAGAAAATCCTTCATCATAGAATAAGGATGAGTGCACATGTGTAAAGGATATTTTTCAGAAAATTATAAGAGTGTATGCAGTTGAAACTGTTACTCCACAGTGGTGGACTGCGTGTAGCCTACTTGAGAACAGAATATTTGAGAAGAGAATACTGTCTACCACAGGGTGCACTTGGAGAACAAAATATTAGGCCTACTCGTATTTCATCATATTACCCGCCATTAGTGAAGACAGAATATTATAAAAGTGTTATCATAAAATTGCTTGATCACAGAATAAGAATGTGTGGCCTTGAGAATAGAATAAAATATTCCTCACATAATGAGGATATGTGCACTTAAGTGTTTTTACGAAGGAAACAAATCTACCAATGGTAGACTATTGAAATGTACCCTTCTGAACCACCAATTTGATGTTGGACGTATAACAATCGAATATATAGATAATAATATTATCCCTGGTCCAGGGGCAAACTAGATCCTAGATTCCAGTTGTCTATATCTGCACAGAGTCATTTCTATACTGTGATGTCATGCCAGTTTTCAGAGATGGCTCACGAAAATGAGATTTAAAGTGTATTATCATTTGCAATACAGGAATCTGCAGTTAAAACTGAGTTTCACCCTCTAATTGCTTTAAAAATAAACATATAGAGCACATCTCCATAAGAATAAACATGTTATCTGCACAACAAATTGTATTTTAAGAGACTCATTAATCCTGAGACATTATATAAAACATAAACAGAAATATAAATCTCAAGCATATTTCTCATAATCACTGCCTGTCTTTAAGGATTCGGTCCTTAACCTTAGTGCAGCCGTGGGACTGAAGCCTGATGGTCTATGGCGAGTCCTTGGTATCAACCCCTTTGATTTGATTACCCTCCTTTGATTTGATTACCTGGTTGGGTTTTTCCGAGGTTTTCCCCAACCAAAAGGCAAATGCCGGGTAATATTTTGGCGAATCCTCGGACCTCACCTCATCTCACTACATCTCGCCAAAATATTTTTAAAAAATTGCACAACATTGTAAAAATTGTAGAAAATTACTAAATTGTAAAACTATAAAAATCTGTAAAAATTGTAATTGTAATATTGTAAAATGTTGACTCGTTCCACATCTTAAAGCTTCATTGCTCATGTAAGATCTATGGAATAAAATGAATGAATGAATGAATGAATGAATGAATGAATGAATGAATGAATGAATGAATGAATGAATGAATGAATAACGGAGTGCCCGGGACTCTTAGTAGGCCTATCTTTCAATCAATTTCAATTACGTGTAAAATGATAAAAATCTGTTTTCAATTTTTAGTAAGCTCTCGGCACCAATTATTAAGTTTTGTTAATTTCATTTATTACATACGAGATAACATAGTATAAGATAGTTTATGTCTGTATCATTTTAATGCATAACGGGGATCTATGAAACCTTCCGTTTATTTTCCTTTATAAAATGAATTGGCATATACTTGTATGTATTTCAGTCTTTCTGTAATTATTGCAACAACTACATTAACACTCGCAGGTGTTTATATCACGTCTTTCTTACTAATAGGCCTATAGAACATTTTTGTCATCTTTTTTATAGTTTTTTTTATAGTGCGAGGTTTTGTTATTGTTATTATTCGTCCATATGCAGGGATAGTTCACGATGCGAAGCTAGTCAAGAAAAGATGTTGTCCACATAAAACCGCAAGAAAAACATGCGAAGGATGTTGCAAATGCAATAGAAATATATGTACTGAACATTGTGTACGGAACAGTGAACGGTGTTTTGTAAATGAGTGAAAAAGGTCACACTTGTAGAATTTCTGATTAGACTTGTGTTCACAAAAAATTAGCCTATTCCAAATAGAAATGTAATATTTAAGATTTACTGTATATAGTGTATTAAGATATAATTTTATTTTGTTGAAACATAGTCTATAAAAGATTTAGAACACTTCCTAAAGTTTTCTAAAGAACTTAAATTAGTGTAATAACAAAGCAGTTTTATCATATAATATTAATTGATTAATACATTTATTGTTTCATTTTGAGCCTGACATAGTTATTTAATAAATGTGTTTATTATTTTAAAGTTTTCGTATTTCCAAGAGAATACAATTCATATTTACTCCATTAATTTGGCCTACACAATGCATCCCAGGGTTAAACACATTCCGTCCTGATCTATTCTGAGGGTTATTAACATTCAAATTGAAAGCACTCGTGCCATAATCGTCTAGGAAAAATATTTACGTGATTAATTACAGGTTCTAGTTGTAATTCTTCCATTACATCTTCATTGCGTTTGTGATCCCATTTCGTATATCCCGCTGTATATCTCATAAATTTAATTTCATTAGCCGTTATTCTGCTTTCGTCTTTCTTCCTCACTGTCCATGCCTCACTGCCGTAACAAAGTACAGGTCTCGCCAAGGTCTTGTAAAGGCGAATTCGAGTATGCCTTTGTACTATGGAAGGTTTCATAATGGTGTTAATTATTCCCATTGTTTTGGTGTATTTAGAAATTTTCTGTGAAATGTCTACTTCATCGAAAAAAGATAATGTGTATCCGAGGTATGTAAAATAACTTATCCTTTCCAATATTTTTGAATCTAAACATATTTTGCTAGGCACAGGGTATTTTCCGCAGAAGGCCATAATTTTAGTTTTTTCCTTATTGTTTTCATATCATATTTAATTCCAATTTTGTTAAAATTAAAAATTGAACGTTGTAATTCATCTTCTGAGGCCCAATTGTATAAAACTCCCTGACTAAAGATCAACTTTGATCGAAGATCGAAAAGTAAACCGAGTTCAGACACTTCTTCTATTGTATAAAACTTTTCTGCGATCAAATTACCTTGGTTCAAATGCAATCTAAGTTCACGTGAAAAGGATTTGGCAACATCGCATAAACAGGTGAAATACGTGATGCGCGGACAGGTTTGTTCAGTGTTGCCAATCTAGGGACTTTAACTCTTTTTCAACAACAATTTCTTTTAACTTTTATATTGCTTAAATAGGGATTTAGTGACCTTTTTAGCACCCCATAGTGACCAAATTTAATCTTTCTTTGTTGATAATGAGAAACCTAGCGACTTTACAACTACTTTTTGGCGACTTTCCGTATTACACTCTGTTGGAGACACTGGTTTTTTTTTTTTGCAATGTAAATAATGGCGGACAATAAGAAGAAGGTTGACTGTTCTCCAAGTTGTTATCATGTTATGGTGTTTGATACTGCTAAACATAATAAAGCTTTATAAAGCGACAATTTTCGTTTAGTAAAACAGTTAATTGAACATTTATGAATGTACCTATCATATCCATTAGTAATTAATGATTGTTATAAACATAATATAATTATAGGTTATGTTATTTGATACTGCTGAACACGATAGAGCCTTATAAAATATAAGAATGTTTGTGTATTAAGGCAAGAAATTGAAAGAAATATATATATAAATGTACCTAACATAGCTATTAATATTAATAATAATGGATATTTTATTTGCACAATCTGTCACTCGTATATTTCAAACAGAAAAGAAATAGGCCTAACTGAACTTAGATCATCTAATTTAATCGGAGAAATTTCTTCAGTCAAAGTTGACTTTAGTTTGAGACAAATTAATCTCAGATTAGACTTTATACAACACAAAATTCCAAGTTCAGCTGAAACAAGGATCAATTTAACCTCTGATCTAAGATTAAATGGTTTATACAATCGGGCCTGAGTATACCACCAGAGCTAAATCGTCTGCAAAAAGTAATGTATCTAGTTGTAAATATCTATTGAGTTGTATATATCCATGAGGCAATTGTATTCATTCTCTAATTATTATATATATATATATATATATATATATATATATATATATATATATATATTTATATACACAGGGTGTTTCAAAAATACGGGGCATAATTTCAGGTATGTATTTCCCACATGTAGACAATCAAAATAGTTCATTACAACATGTGTCCGGAAATACTTTATTTCCGAGTTATGGCCTTCACAACATTGAAATTCACCGGAACATTTTTCTTTCCGCAGGTCGTTGCCGTCAAAGGAGACATTAAGAGAGCACTCTGACAGTTCATTCCGAGGCGAAGGTTACATTCAGTGTTGTGTAGGCGTTAGACTGTGCGACATGTATTCAAATCAAGATCTGGCAGAGATACACTCCATGTACGGTAAGGCGGACGGCAATGCTGCGCTGGCTCGTCGTTTGTACCAGGAGAGGTACCCACAGCGACAATGTCCAGATGCATGATGGCGCTCCTACACACTTCAGTCGTACGGCTCGCCGGTACTTGGATCGAAGGTTTCCTGATCGATGGATAGGTAGAGGTGGCCCAATTGCTTGGCCTCCACGCTCACCTGATCTGAACCCTCTCTATCTCTACTTGTGGGGCCATTTAAAATCATTGGTTTATTCGTCTCCGGTGCCTGATTTGGAATCCCTTCGGAATCGAATTGTGGCATGTTCTGAGGACATACGCAATACTCCTGGAGTTTGGGATCGTGTTCGCAGGTCAATGAGACATCGATGTGAGGTCTGTATTCAAGCAGGAGGTGGACATTTTGAACATCTTCTGTAATGACAACGACCTGCGGAAAGAAAAACGTTCCGGTGAATTTCAATGTTGTGAACTCGGAAATGAAGCATTTCCGGACACATGTTGTAATGAACTATTTTGATTTTCTACATGTGAGAAATACATACCTGAAATTACGCCCCGTATTTTTTAAACATCCTGTATATATATATATATATATATATATATATATAATAGCAACGGTGAAAGGCCGCAGCCTTGTCTACTCCTGTATGAATTTCTGTCCAATGCGATAATTTATTGTCACACCTTACTGCAATTAGATTTGTTTTATAGATATTGTATATGTATTGTATATGTTTGCTATAAGTTGTTGTGGAACGTGGCCTGCGGCTAATACCTGTTCACCCTATCATATGCTTTTTCCAAATCAATGAAAGCAATATGTGTTTCTAAATTGAATTCCCGGTGTTTTTCCATCAATAATTTTAATGTAAACCACCAATAACAGAAAGCAAAACTAAGTTGACTTATTTTTTTTAATTTAATTACAGTATAATTAGTAAATCAGTGCTATAATAAATCAGACTCAGATTCTGAAGGAACGCCCGCCAGACGTGAACACAGCGCCGCCGCGCCGCAGAGCTGTGTGCCGCAGCGCGTCCTGCAATATTGACAGCGGCCGTGACGGCACCTGAGCCCGCCGGCAGCGCCGCAGCGTGGCCCACCAACTGCGGCTTCTTCCTTACACTTGCAACTAATTGGTCACTGCGAACTTGTGATGAAGCGACTCCTGTTTTAAGTCTTACATGTATACATAATCCCGACTTTGGGTGCGTCAATAACAGCACAAGTAGCTACACTTGGGGCCAATTTCATAAATCTTTGTTAAAATAACGATAACAGCATGTTAATAAACATATTATTAAAAACTGAATATCCTATTGGTGTAATAATTAAGTATTTATGCATTACAATCGACTAACACTTACGATGGAATAAACATATTGCATACTAGCCGTACCCGTGCGCTCCGCTGCACCCGTTAGAAATAGATATAAAGTAATTACATAATTAAAATAGGACATTTGATCCCGGGAACATTCGTGTTTGATAGAAGGATAAATAGTTTAATACTTACTTACAAATGGCTTTTAAGGAACCCGAAGGTTCTTTGCCGCCCTCACATAAGCCAGCCAGCGGTCCCTATCCTGTGCAAGATTAATGAGGTCTCTATCATCATATCCCACCTCCCTCAAATCCATTTTAATATTATACTCCCTTCTACGTCTCGGCCTCCCTAAAGGTCTTTTTCCCTCCGGTCTCCCAACTAACACTCTATATGCATTTCTGGATTCGCCCATAAGTGCTACATGCCCTGCCCATCTCAAACGTCTGGATTTAATGTCCCTAATTATGTCAGGTGAAGAATACAATGCGTGCAGTTCTGTGTTGTGTAACTTTCTCCATTCTCCTGTAACTTCATCCCTCTTAGCCCCAAATATTTTCCTAAGCACCTTATTCTCAAACACCCTTAACCTATGTTCCTGTCTCAGAGTTAGAGTCCAAGTTTCACAACCATACAGAACAACCGGTAATATAACTGTTTTACAAATTCTAACTTTCAGATTTTTGGACAGCAGACTGGATGATAAGAGCTTCTCAACCGAATAATAACACGCATTTTCCATATTTATTCTGCGTTTAATTTCCTCCCGAGTGTCATTTATATTTGTTACTGTTGCTCCAAGATATTTGAATTTTTCCACCTCTTCGAAGGATAAATCTCCAATTTTTATATTTCCATTTCGTACAATATTCTTGTCACGAGACATAATCACATACTTTGTCTTTTCGGGACTTACTTCCAAACCGATCGCTTTACTTGCTTCAAGTAAAACTTCCGTGTTTTCTCTAATCGTTTGTGTATTTTCTCCTAACATATTCACGTCATCCGCATAGACAAGAAGTTGATGTAACCCGTTCAATTCCAAACCCTGCCTGTTATCCTGAACTTCCCTAATAGCATATTCTAGAGCGAAGTTAAAAAGTAAA
The DNA here is from genome assembly GCF_040183065.1 of Periplaneta americana. Taxonomy (NCBI): domain Eukaryota; kingdom Metazoa; phylum Arthropoda; class Insecta; order Blattodea; family Blattidae; genus Periplaneta; species Periplaneta americana. The sequence goes on along the minus strand of NC_091125.1, from coordinate 168,967,051 downwards.
GGTGATATTGCATCTACCTGCTTTAGCCCGCAGTGAATTGGAAAAGCATCAGATAGAAACTGACCTATACGGACTCTGCTAATATGTTACTTAATTTAAATTGTATTAAACAAATTAAAATGCGATCATTTTGATCCAGAGAGCAATCATTTGTTGCAATGACAATTCCTTTAACATGTTTCTTAATTGTTATTACATGCAACCATAGTTTAATGAAGATTGACATATCATTTAGTTTTAGTGTGTATACTTTATATTACTTGCTATAACTTATGTTTCCATTGAATTATGGTAACAACTTAATTTTAACCCTTGAACAATTTTTCCCTCTATATCCACAGACCTCAAAGTGGGCTGACAACCGTCAAGCAACCAACAATGAGTGTACACTAACTCTGTGTGACTTAAATTGTGGTTTTCTGTTAACGAACAGTGACGTGTATTATGCAAATCAAGCTTTCAGGTATAACTCTCTGTAAAGTTGATTTGAATAATTTCGACGGAAAAATTGGATCGGGGTCTGGTAGAGTTCCCGGGTTGCTCAGTTGGGAGAGCGTTGGTACGATTAACCAAAGGTCCCGGGTTCGATACCCGGCCCCGGAACAATTTTTCCCTCGAAATTATTCAAATCAACTTTACAGGGAGTTATACCTGAAATCTTGATTTGCATAATACACGTCACTGTTCGTTAACAGAAAAACCACAATTTAAGTCACACAGAGTTAGTGTGCACTCAATGTTGGTTGCTTGACGGTTGTCAGCCCACTTTGAGGTCTGTGGATATAGAGGGAAAAATTGGAACGGGGTCTGGTAGAGTTCCCGGGTAGCTCAGTTGGGAGAGCGTTGGTACGTTTAACCAAAGGTCCCGGGTTCGATACCCGGCCCTGAAACAATTTTTCCCTCGAAATTATTAAAATCAACTTTACAGGGAGTTATACCTGAAAGCTTGATTTGCAGCGTCAGGAATTTAGGAATTTACTTTTTAAAGAATATATATTGATTTAATTTGTATATGTATTAGTATGCTTTTAATTGTTAAAATTGAAATTGTATTTTTAAAGTTAAGTTATTCCTGTAATTTTTTTTCTTGACCCAGTTTGTGTCAAATAATTATCTTTGTTTGTGTTTATCTTTGTGTTTACATATCTCCCTGAGCACGAGTTTTTACTCCTTTAGGAAAGAATTAAGATTGTATTTTGTACATGTTATTTTACAAACAATAAACAAACCATTTGAAGTACTTTGGTTAGTTTGAATTTTTCCACCTCTTCAAAGGATAAATTTCCAAATTTTATATTTCCATTTCGTACAATATTCCCGTCACGAGACATAATCATATACTTTGTCTTTTCGGAATTTACTTCCAAACCTATCTCTTTACCTGCTTCAAGTAAAATTCCCCGTGTTTTCCCTAATCGTTTGTGGATTTTCTCGTAACATATTCACGTCATCCGCATAGACAAGCTGAAGTAACCCGTTCAATTCCAAACCCTCTTCTGTTATCCTGGACTTTCCTAATGGCATACTCTTCTAGAGCAAAGTTAAAAAGTAAAGGTGATAGTGCACCTCCTTGCTTTAGCCCGCAGTGAATTGGAAACGCATCTGACAAAACGTTACAGTCCTACATAAATAAAATCAATGTACCGAATCAGCCAATATTGCACTATTAACGCATATAAATAGTTACCTATAGGCCTACTAACAAATAAGTGCTCAATTTTGGTAAAAAATACAATAAAAGTAAATGTATTACAAACATTGCAGGAAAAATATACAAAAACAGGAATTGCAATTTCAATTCCAACGAGAAGTCATTAATGATCAATTTAACTACAGAGTTACACACTCATGCAGTTGGAAACGAAACGTTGACCGAAAGCGTTAAATAGAAACAACTTTAACTGTTAGCAATCGCAATACGAAACGAAATTGTGTAAAATTCTTGTCATTTTTAAACACAACGAAGAAGAAATGTATACCTAAGATCCAAATGAGCCATTAAACTTCAATGTGAAATATCTAAAAATTTTTTGCTGCGTAATTTTTTTCGACTTCTGTAAACTGGCAATTAAATTGAAAAGGTCTACATCCTATCTTCATAAATACAGTCCGATTCGTTTGGGTATAGATAATATTAACTTATTATTATAAAATTATTATGATAGTAGAAAAAAATTTCTTGTTGATTAAAAAAATTAAATTATGATTTATTTCACGATGGTCGCAACTGCCGAGGTTATATCAGCGTCACCGGTGTGCCGGAATTTTGTCCCGCAGGAGTTCTTTTACATGCCAGTAAATCTACTGACATGAGCCTGTCACATTTAAGCACACTTAAATGCCATCGACCTGGGCAGGAATCGAATCCCTATCTCGAGTACAGAAGGCCAACGCTATACCGAGTACGCTATGGAGGCCCACTCTTGCTGATAATATTATGATTAAAAGATGGGAGTTTCCATGACAATCAATGCATAATCTGAAAGGACAAATGAAAATCGTAGATGGTTAAAATTGCTACTACAAATCAACAGCGGGCACAATCTGTTCTTTGGTATGTTAAATTTGAGAGTGTTTGTTCTCCTTGGATTTCACTTGTTCCTCTCATATTCCTTTTCTTTTCCACTTGTTTCCTTTGTATATTCCCACTTGTTTTCTCCTTGTATATTAAACTTCTTCTTTTATACCATTTTATTTATTTGCATCCCATTTCCGGGATCGAATCCGGGTCGACACGATTATAAGTTCAGTGCTCTAGCCACAAAACCACGATTGCAGCTAAATGTATGAAACTTGTTCTTTACTCTTTAAAACCTTTATAGGAACTGCGATGTATTGGTCACACAGTCCTAATTACATGTAGTTTTTGTTGTTTAGTCAACTGTCCGAAGACAGGTCTGAACCTCATAAGTGACACCAATAAGGCATCACTCATGGGGCAACTAAGCCAGGAGATAATGGGGTAGGTTGGCCAGTACCTTTTCCCTTCCATTACATACATCTCTCACTAGTAACATAATACACTAGAAATTCCACTTCACACATCATCTCTGTATTCCTCATCTTTCACTGTTGCTACCTCTCGTCACTGGAACTCTCTGCCGCCTGAAGTCAAGGGCTGCCGAACATTGAAATCTTTCAAATCCAAGGTAGAAAATTAACTTATGACGAGTTGCCAAACTAACTTACTATTATGACAAGTGTTGTATTGCATGTTTCCATGTATTCACATTTTCTTTTTATGTTCTAGTGATATTTAACTTATTTTATATTTTTGTTTTCATATTTTCCGATAAAGGTATATCTATAATGTGATTAATAATAATTTTCCTTACTGTGTGTACTGTACTTAAAAATATTGTATTCATTGTATGCTTTGTACTGCACTATTTTATTACTATTATTATTATTATTATTATTATTATTATTATTATTATTATTATTATTACTATTACTATTACTATTTTTTATCATTATTATTATTATTGTTATTATTATTATATTATTATTATCAATAATTGTCTTATTTTTTTATACTTTGTATGTCTTATTTATTTTGACCTGCTGTTCACATTTTATTATGTTTTTTCCTTTCGTTCTGTATGTTATATATCATGGCTGATTTCTACTTACTTGTTGTTTACATTTTATTATTATTATCTTATTCAGTTTTGTGTGTAAAATTGTAGTGTAATTTGTAAAATTGTAGTGTTTTTTTTTTGTAACACAGTTTTACTCCTGGTTGAGTATTAGAGAAGACCGTATGGACTTAACTCTGCCAGGTTAAATAAATCATTATTATTATTATTATTATTATTATTATTATTATTATTATTATTATTATTATACTAATCAGACTTCAACAGTTGTCCTTCCTATGACGAATATCGTCAAGTGAGATGTATTGCCTGTTAATACGTAGATGTATATATCAGCCAGAACCTCAATCAGAGGTATAGTTACAAGATTATGTGAAAATTAGTTGAGAACACGTGAAACTTCATAATGAAAATCATTGTGTACAATTCCAATATATACGCAAAATTATACTATTAAGCTTATGTCTAATGGCTGTCTGGAGGATACTAAACAGTTTAATGAACTAAAATATTCCAATTCCCATATAAATACTTCCTGAATAGACTAAATTCTAAATATTGAATATGAACAAAATCTGTTCAATGAAGTAAGAAGTCATGGCTGAATCTACGGACGGACAAAGAGATGACAGGTAAGAAAATCGATATAAAGATTGTGTACGAGTATACGCTGTAACTCTCTTTATAGACTTAGGTTTTAATTTTTTCAGCATTTCAATAATTCCTCTATAGTTTGTGTAGCTAACATGTAAATAAAGAGTGTTAACATAAACCACGGTTATGTAAAATGAAGAGCTCGAATTTCGTAAATAACAAAGTTATGAAAACTTTATTGGCACACTCAGTCCTACAACAAATCATATTTAAATAAAGCAATTCAATAGCTTCCACGTGCGCTCGTTCGATTCCAATTACACGATTCACCGCATCCATAAAATCCACAACTTTTATGTCACTAACCTACCATGTGGAATGATTTATTGGCCTCCATATTTTGCTATCACACCGTTGGATTTCCTTTAGTAGGGCTATATCAAGGACTGGGTTAAGGTCACTGACATGCGGAACCAAGATCTTCGTCTCCGGATTGCACAAGCTACAAGTACGTTCACTACGGACATGATACAATTCTGACTGAAATCGAGAGGAGATTGGCTATCCTACATGTTCCTAAAGGAATATTTGTTGATTTCTTCATTAAAACGTGATGTATTTCAGTATATGACGTCTTAAAGTTCCACTGCATTTACTGTTTGCTTTCTGGGAATATGAAACTGTAAACCGGAGTTACATGGCAGCTGAAACAGCGTCATTAAACATTCCATTTAAAATTGTGTGAGGGTTAGTGGGGATAGTAATATGAATGCTATAATTATGAAGTATTACGAATATTAGTAGGCAGTTCGTCTGAGAGTACAGTAAGAAACCTGTCAAATACATAAAATTTATGTTAATTTACCTAAAGTATAATAAAAATAAGTAGGCCTACAAATTCAGAGAAGTCGTGTAATTTAATTTGGATGAAGTAGTACTGGGCAGATTTTCATCTTTCCGCGCTATATCCAACTATCTTCAGGGAATCACCTTTAATGACGAAGATGCTCTTCAAAATTGACTGACAATTTCTTTAGCTTCAAACTGCCGGATTTCTTCAGGCGTAGAAATGAAAAACTGCCAGAAGGTTGGAAGTAAATCATAAACAATGCAGGAGAAGAATAACTTTTCTCGGGTTCTCAGCCAGGTGAGTTGGAGATTTACTTCCAAGATAGATTTCGGCGCCACCACCATCTTGGACAAGACATCAAGTTACTGGGACTTGGTTATCAAGGAAGCCGTCGAAATCCAGCTAGATGGCAATAATTTCAACAGAGAAGGGGGTCTACAGCTGAGTACAGCATGGAAACCTGCCATCAATACGCTTAGACCACTAGCACACGGCAGACAGTCGGGACCAGCAAGTAGCTCCTGATTGGCTACCGCTTCCACCAACCAGAAAGCGCCTGGCGATCAGGACTAGGAACTAGCTCCTGATTGGCCCGCAGCGGGAAGCCCTACTGTTGCATATATACCGCCTAGACATGGTCACACATCACTTCATTCCCTGAAGAAGATGGCAGAGCTAGCCGTCGAAAACTTGGAAGCAAATCTCCAACTCACCTGGCTGAGGACCCGAGAAGAGTTATTCTACATCAAACGCCGGGAAAGCCTCAAGTCATACAATGCAGGAGAATAACATGTTATTATTGATTAGTATATATATTCTGTTTATGTAAAATAAATAATTTCGGATTTAATAAAAAAAATTTGTCCTCTGATTGAAGTTCTGGCTAATATGTACAGCAGTGGCAAAAAAAAAAAACCGGACCGACCCTTGTTGCTGATTTCAGAGTCACAGATTTAAATTTTGCTAGTCACAAAACACATCCATCTTATATAATTAATTGTAACAATGAAATTTATTGCATTTGTTCGATTCTTACCGTCTTTTGTTTCCTTCAGTACCTAAAACTTACAGACGAAAAAACTTTAAGAGTTTTATTTTCATCTGGCATCAATATTACATTTCTACCTCTATTCAGCAAAGATAACTGCGTATTTTTACATTAAATAGCAGTGCATACCTCTGGCTTCACTACCCATATTTAAATTACCACAGTTTGACACAATACACAGCATAGGATTCTTTTGTATCAGCTACAAGGGTCGGTCCGGTTTTTTTGCCACTACTATATCAGGCAGTACATCTCACTTGACGATACGTGTCAAAGGAAGAACAATTGTTTGCATGCATCTGAAGTCTGACAAGCGTAACATGTAGCTAGTCGGAGATGTATTCAATGGAGGGGGGAAAGGAACTGGCCACCTTACCCTATTATCTCCTGGCCTAGTTGCCTCATAAGTGGTGTCTTGTTGGTATCACGTGTGAGGTTTTGATCTGTCTTCGGACAGTTGACTAAATAAAACAAATATAGAATTCGCTACGAATTTATGCATCAATCTAATATTTAAGTAATTGGATGAAGATTTCTCATCAAGTACTCTAGAACTTCATTTTTGTGAGATTTTATTTAAAAAAATTGTGAAATAGACCTTCCAGTTTGTCCACACCTGTGGAGTAACGGTCAGCGCGTCTGGCCGCGAAACCAGGTGGCCTGGGTTCGAATCCCGGTCGGGGCAAGTTACCTGGTTGAGGTTTTTTCCGAGGTTTTCCCTCAACTCAATACGAGCAAATGCTGGATAACTTTCGGTGCTGGACCCCGGACTCATTTCATTGGCATTATCACCTTCATCTCATTCAGACGCTAAATAACCTAGATGTTGATACAGCGTCGTTAAATAACCTAATGAAATAAAATAAAAATCTTCCAGTTATTCTTTGTAGGCGTCTTTCTTTTAAGACGGACGTTAAACTAAGACATACCGGTAGTACTAGAGTGCAACTGTCTTAACTGCTAGCTCTAGGAAGCGATAACCTTCTTAACGAATTGTTTTTCTACCGACCGAAAATAATGTATGCAAATTGTATTTCTTGTCACGTACTCAAAGACCACACCTCTGCTCGACAAAGAGCGCGCCTTTTACAAGTTTATTTATTCATATTAATTGACCACTTAACAAGAGTCTCAGAATCCAAGTAAAGTGACGCGAGTGCACAGACCTGAGGCTCACTGTCCAAGCAGACACTATCGTGAATAATAGCTCTTTACTTCCTATCGGAATCTTCAACAGTAATATTTAACTTATATGCAATGGAAGTTGCAGGACGACGGGAGCTAACATACCTGGACTAGATTTTCTTTTCACTGCGGATGTCAATAATTTTCGGGGTGGATCTTTGAAAATGATCAACAGTAATCTCACTAGACGTTTTGATTTATCTAGAGAAAATCAAAACTCGAGTGGGATTTAATTGACTATTACACGATTAGAAGAAAGTATATAAAGATTAGAAGTAACGAAGTACTCCAATACAATAAAATATTAATTGACTTACGAAAATACAACTGTCTTCAAATGTATTATTGTACCATCTCAACATTACAAATATTACGCTAGATGCATGCTAGATGGCAGTAGTGTCTTTATACAGAGACTGTAATGATTACTATTCAATAAATCTTAATATTAAACAATCTCTGATACGTGTCTATCCATAATATCATATAGCAGAAGTTCTTTTTATCCTCTCAGAGCAGAAGCTATAACAACCTAACTAATATACACAAGTGTTAGAAAAGTTTTAATTAACGACGATGACATAAAAAATAAACATGAATAATTTCAAAAAGGAATAATTATTGAATGTACAATTTTCAAATTTGAATGTGGTTGGTGGTTCAATTGATGTTATATTGGACGTGTGCGTAATAGAAGTGGAACTCGTTGATTTAGGCCTACATGGTGTATTCAACTTATTCAGGATTTCCGAATGGTGCTCTTCATTTATTTGTAAATCGGATTTCAGAAGATGCATAGGTATGATCAATGATTTTTATTAATTCTTGTTCTTGAATGCCAATGCGAGTCATATTTGAAACTGCTGTGCATCGACTGGATTGGTTTGTAATTTTATATATATTTTTGACGTCCAGACCAGCGCAGTTTCAAATGTTGGCAGACAAAGAAACAAATGCTAGGGACGCGATAAAATTAAACAAATGCTAGGGACGCGATAAAATTGTGCAATAAGCAGCCATGATTGGTTGAAATACGTCCTTTCGTACCGTTTAGTGGTCAAAAGTAGTATGACGTAGTAAGAGTGTAATAGTTAAAAAAAGATGATAGGAAGTCAATTCTGTACGCGATACAGTCGATTCTACTAATATGGATACACTGCACTAATGAGTCGGTTTGAGACAATGTACTGTACTGAAAGAAAAGACAAAAAGTCAAACATATTTTCTGCTACAGCTAAATGGAAATGTTTTTCAAAAAACGCTGGACATGTCAAACAGAGGACACAAACGGCAAACCGACGCTGTAAAACACCTCGACATTTCCCCCGTTAAAATAAGTACAGTGCATATCCCTTTCAGTTCTTCGGTAAAAAATCTTGGCATTCACATGGATAATAATCTCAACTGGGACATGCAAATCACAGAAACCTGCAGAAAAGTATATTCTATTATCCATGTGCTAAAAAGGATAAATGTTCATCTTCCCTCTTGCTTAAAAAAGTCCCTTGTGCAGACGCTTGTATTTCCCTATTTCGACTATGCTGACATTTTACTGACTGACCTCTCCAGCGACAACAAAACGAAACTTCAACGTGCTCATAATTTGTGTGTACGTTTTGTAAGCAATGTTCGTAAATATGATCACATTACCCCATCCCTGGAAGCAATACGTTGGCTTAAACTAGATAAGAAAAGAAATTTACATTCACTTCTCTTTCTCTTCGAAATCTTGAACTCTTCTATTCCTTCGTACCTGTCGTCTCGCTTCACTTACCTTCCTTCCCTCCATAATCTGAACACACGCTCTCGTTATGAAACAATACTAACAATACCATCCCATCGCACCTCCTCATACTCATCTTCTTTCACAACAGCCCTGCCAAGACTTTGCAATTCGCTACCTGCTAGTATAAGGGACTGTCGAAATAAAATTGAATTCAAACGAAAACTTACTAGGCACTTGATCAGTATTGATTTCTTGTAAAGAGTTTCTTTAATCTATCACAAAATATTTCAATATTCAGTAATTTCATCACTATACGATTTTGTTATTCTAGATTTAATTTGTAATTCAGTAAATATAAAATATTCTCTGTTTCTCTATGATAAATTATCTAGCTTTAATTATTCAGGTAATCTTTTCGTACTTTGATTTTATTGTAATTGTAATTGTAAATTTAATACTAATTGTAATTTTATTGTTCATATTGTAGTTGGAATCTCCTGGTAGAGGGGCAGAGAAGGCCTGACGGCCTTATATCTACCAGGTTAAATAAATAAATAAATAAATAAATAAATAAATAAATACTACTACTACTACTACTACATTTTTAAAATACACTTTTTTCACAAAAACAAACCATTCTTGACACCATTGTTGTCCCAGTTATAACGTCATCGGAAACTTTTTTTAACTGACACCTTGCATTTTTCTGTATACCATCTGAAAGATTTTATTATTCTCCGGGTTACACAAGCTAAACGTTACTATCAGAGGTCTGCATCGGACGTTTTCGCTCGAGCGCCAAGTAGTTCATAGCATAATCCGATAGCGCACATGCATGATGGGTAAAATTGTCACGAGCGATAAATCCTCGAACGGTATAAGCCGAGCGTTAGACATTCGTTCTTGTTACAGTGATGAACTGTAGATGTTTATCATTTCAAAACTTTGCAGTGTTTAACTAACCTCTCCATAGTACGGTAAATGTTTCCCCCCCCCCCACACAGGAGTGATTTTGTTTTTGCCACATCTGATAGATGTTATTGGATGTAAATGTAATTATTATAAACGGAGAACACAATCACGATAATGCAAGAACTGTATCAAGTTTTCTAGTAATAATAATAATAATAATAATAATAATAATAATAATAATTAGTGTATCAATCTTTGCGTCTGTAACAGTTGTGCAGCATGATTATTCGTTTTATTATATTTTCTGTGACGTTATCTCTGTACTAATATTGTCATTAATATACTGCTATATCAATAATATTTTGTAAAACGTTTCTACATTGTCGCAGTATATAGGCGGAACACTATGTATGGACCTGTCATATTATTTATGTGGTAAATCAAATACTGACAAATTATTAATTAGCAATAATAACTGTATATCGAAGTTTTTTGTACTATTTTATTTATAACTTCATGTTCCTGTTTCGGTACGTTCCATTGACTGTTCCATTAAACGTTTGTCATAAACGCAGAAAATAAAGCCTTATTTTTACCGTGTGAGCAAAACATATGTTTATCTTATCTGTCGCATTCCATACAAGATAAGACATGTCGGTGAGATGACCTTGTACTGTGCTTCTATTTATTACGAGCGTATCACGACCGATCGTATCTCACTCGAGGGTGCGACACTCGACCGAGTTCAAGCGAGCGATTTAACCCCAATGCAGTACTCTGGTTGCTATGGTAACAAAATAAATAGTTGGATTTCCTGGTGTTATGCAAGTAGTTTATACGTAGAAATTAACAGAAAATAACAATGTTATTGAGTGGAAGTGAGAGAATAGAGATTTTAATGATGATCGGATATTGTGACAGGAAACGTACACAAGTTGAAGTGTGTGCACTTTTCAAGCACATTCAGTTCTATCTCCTACTTATCAATCTACTCTGAGTAGAATACAAAACAAATTCAATGAAAATGGATATATGAGAGATGTTCAAAGATCTGGTAGTCCATCATCAACTAGTGAAGAAATGGAGCTAGACATTTTGATAGCAGTGAAAGATAATCCACTTTCTTCACTTACTGAATTACAATCTACATTTGATGTATCGAGAACAACAACCATCTGGAGACTGCTGCGTCATAATAAATATCGTCCTTATAAAGTGCAGCCCTTGCAGGAGCTAATGGAAGATGACAGATGCAGAAGATTGCAATTCTCTGAGACAATGACCAACATCTGCGATGGGGGACCCCAATTACTCATCAAGCTTGCTTTTCTCTGATGAATCTATATTTTGCCTGAATGGAAAAGTGAATAGACAAAATTGCAGGTACTGACCAGAAACTAACCCACGCTGGATGGTAGAAACTCACATGCAATTTGCCCAGAAGGTAAATGTAAGGGCAGGGATTCTAGGATGCCCCTACTTTTTTATGGTACACTTAATGGGGACCGGTATTTAGAATTTTTGCATCACGAGTTACTCCAGCCCTTCCCGTTCTTCACCCAAACCTCCAGGATCCAGACTTGTCTAATGATTCCATCTGGTATCAGCAAGATGGGGTTCCGCCTCATTATGCTGCTCCTGTACGGCAACATCTGAATGAAGTGTTTCCTAATAGGTGGATCGGAAGAAGAGGATTTGTAGAGTGGCCTGCAAGATCGCCGGATCTTTCCCGTCTTCATTACTTTTTATGGGGTTATTTGAAATGTAAGGCATTTGCTATGAAGCCTGCTGATATTGATGAGTTGAAAAGAAGAATACGAGTGTAGAGAAATACCACCAGCAGTCACTGAAAATGTTTAATAGAAATCTGTTCTGCGTCTTTTACATTGCCACATCGTAAATGGGCAACATATGGAACATTTAATTAATTGAACATTTGCTTCTGTAACACATTTATTTTAACTATTTATTTTATTATCATACAACGTTTGTTGTACGATAATTTTTATAACAGCAATAGAGTAATAAAATTGTACATGCTTTTCATGAGGCTTTTAAACTCTGGGATATTAGTAACAACACGTCATTCATATGAAGCAAGAAGACTACGATGTTAGGTATGTGCAATATCATTCAAAGATACTTCAGCAAAACTCATGAAGCTGACATAACACATAGGCTAAGCTCGCTGACTTTCAATTTGGTGTGTTGAAAGTCAGAAAGTCAGAGCCCGTGAAAATAAGGCAAAATAATAATAATAATAATAATAATAATAATAATAATAATAATAATAATAATAATAATAATAATAATAACCGAACGAGTTGACTCAGACGGTAGCGTTTGAGAGTCGCACTTGGAAGGTCCCGGGTTCAAACCCTGTGGTCGGTCAGCCTGGTTTTCCTCAGTCACAAAGGCAAATTCCGGATTGGAAATTTACATGTCATAATACATCACCGCCTCAATCACCAATATCATAGAAATTAACCAAAATCAATAATCATTTTCATGAACAACACGTAACAGACACAGGAACTCAACAACAGTAAAAACGGCCTATTGTTATAACCACAGATCCTAAACGCGCTATGACCACAGATGTTAAAGCGTGTATAAATAAACTTAACAAACAAATATCATCATCATCATCATCATCATCATCGCGAGGAGAAAAGAACCAAAACAAGTATGCGTAACTTATAACTTGGTCGTTTTTGATGAGTGACAGCAGCAGCGGCAAAATGGTACACATGACATTAAATAAACATTGCATCCAGTGGCGGCTCCTGCATATTTCTTAAGAGGAGGAAAGAAGTTAACAGCACTAAATGACACCTTCTTGAATGAAACATGCTACAAATTAGCCTACATGCATATATATAAGACCAGGTAGTGTTGGCGTTGGCCTTCCCTTCTGTATAGCAATAATCGGTTCTTGTAAACTGAGTTTCCTAAATTGTCCAAAATATATTATGTTTTCACTTCCATTCATTGTTGAATAATTGCACAAATCAACAATTACAAGGAAATTCACAACCTCGCAGCATTTTTCGAGCACACTACAGCATCACACGTGTTGGAAGACTAGCTACTAACTCGTAACCGGAACCGTTTTACGGAAATGGAAATGGGAAATAATCTGAGGAAAGCGAGAACACTGCACCCATCTACGTGGTCTGTGTTGCCACATGTACAAGTTCAGCATCACATGCTTTTGAAGAATGTCAGTTCTTGTAAAGTCATACTATCATTATTGTTCAAAGATGCCGGTGGCCGATTAATTTTTTATGTTAAAATGATGTAGTTTGGAGTACCTATTTTCAGTTTCAAATATATTTGTACAAAACTGACAACTTGGCTGTTGCCCTGTCTAGAAAACAATGAATATAAGTGAATTTCAGGGGCCAACTACGTAAAACTACTTCCTCTTTGTTTTACATAAACCCGACTTTAACTTTCAAATATCCACGAATGTGTTATAGTCAGGTTGAATGCAACATCGTTAGGTGGCAGCGGTAGCGAGCTTGCTGCACGACCAGTCGGTTTCTATTTCCCGCCCATGACTGATTCAGAGGAGGATCTCCTCCCTCTCCGTTCATTTACTTGCTTTAAAACTCTGCTTCTTTCTCTGGCCGCTAGTGCGCTGTTGTCTATGTGTGCTAACTGCAGTAGAGGAGGAATGGAGTGCCTTTCCTCTACACAGACAATCTCGCATCTTTCTCACAGTTTTCTACAGCACATGAGCGCGCGTCGTTTAAAACTCGATCAACCGAGTTTTTCTTATAGCTGTGAACTTAAAAATTATCGAATCTTCCTCGAATTTCAAGGCACATATTTTATTTGATATTTACTTTCAAAAGAAGAAAATGTGAGGAGGGCGTTCCTCCCTTCCCTCCCCCGAGGAACCGCCACTGATTGCATCCTACTTGAATGGCACTTACCTTTCTTTTTTTGCCTCTGTATATGTAAGCTGTGAGTGGAACTTCCCTCGTGTCATTTAAAATGTTATCCGTGATGCCGCGTGTTGCACGTGTTCAGTAAGTTTCCGACCCCTGTAAAAGGAACAAAATATATCTTAACATGAACTTCCTGAATAACACCGGTAAGCTTACTCATTTAATTTAGATTCCACCACACTATTGCTACTGCTACTACAAAAATACTGCGTATCAGACTACATCAAGAACTTGAAGTAATGCACCAATTTCTTAGACTCGACTAAATTCCAAGTCTCAGGTTCCAATTCCATTTCCGCAAGAAGTACTTCGATCCCAAATACTGCGAGTATGGGAGCCGCACTGAGGAGTTACTCGACTCGTGGAGCCATCGCCCTCCATCGGTGGGAAAAAAAAAACGCATCAAAGTGTAAAGTTCGGACTCCTCCATTTAATATCGGAGCCGATGACGCAATAAAACTGTTTAAACGCGCAGTAACTTGGCGCGCGCGATAAAGTAATTCCAAGGAAGCGTGTAAGAGCGTCGCGAATAAAAACGGGGAAGTGCCGGACTTGACCAGCTCGGCGGAGGAGGGCCGACTTCATAAATAATTTACTGTGCAACTTAGTTGAGCTTCGGCGTGCAGCCTCCACAGCATGCAGTCCAGACCTACACGTTCACTGGGAAGTAATTCTCTGATGCACACAATAGTATCTGCTAACAGTTCCATGAATTTGTTTAGGGCAGAGTATAGGGCGTTTCTGAGAACAAGTTACACTTGAATTTTGATTTTATTTAGAGTTACTTAAAAGAAAAAGGCTCGAGTATACTCGTATGTTAAAACTACCCGAATTAGTGTATGAAAAATAAGAGTGCGTGCCCGTAAGTCAGTGATGTCAAAGCAAGCGCATTTTCTCTGACCTTGACGTCGTGCGCGGGCATTAAGCGCTAGTTATGCTAGGAGGAATAAGCAGCCTGTTGGATTAAGAAAACAGTGGTGCACAAACTTCAAACGGAACGTGAAATTTTATGTCGTTATTTTTATATGGCTTCTGTTTGTTGTTTTCTATATTGTTTGTAAAACAAAAGTACTAACTCCTATTTCTTAGTCTAATATTGCATTTGTGTTTTAAACGTTAATAACATAATAAAGAGTAAAGAAGGAATATTCACAAAAATTCCATAATAACTACAACTATACTGTACTAAGTGAATTAAACACATCATTCATAAAGAAAGTGTTATCCCAAAGAAAGACACTGAATATGACATAAGTTGAAATTGAATCTTTAGCCTTATAAAAGTAATCAAAACAATATTACAGTACAAAGCAAAGTTGTCTAGATGTAGGGAGAGTCGCGTAGTATCGGACAGTGCGTTTTTTTCATCTACAACCATATGGTAGTACCTGAATGACATGGTTACGTTTCTCTATGCGACATCACAGAAACGTAACCATGTCAATCAGGTACTATCATCGTGTGGTAATGACAGAAACTCACTGTCCGATATTACCCGATGTCCGATACTACCCGACTCTCCCCTATGTTTTAATTGTAACTAATATTACACAATAAAACTCTTATCGCATTATGCTTTTAGGTGATATTGGTGCGCAACTTTCTGTTATCAGAATATTAAATTATCTTTAAATCTGCTGAAGCTATAGAGCTGACATTTTACCAACACATGGGCACATATCTTTTGTTTGTGATGTAACAGTATTTGCTTTGTTAATTCATTTCCTTACAAACATTTCCATGCGAATATTTTCAAACATTTTAATACACTCTCTTCAGTAATACGTATTTACGATATATTAGATTTACGAAAAAATTGTTTTAGTACCTGTAAGGCTACTAAACAAACATATCTGAAAATTTCACTTTTCTGTAACAAAAAAAAGTTGAGAAAATATTCCTTTTGAATAAAAAAGCAAACTTGTAAAAAATGAGCATTAAAATTAAAACTTACGTTCTTATAATGCACTTATACTTCTCAGGCAAATCTAAAAATTACCATGGATACAGTTTTAATAAGTTCTCTTCCCTTTATCCATTGAATCATTGCTGGCCATCCCTGAATATAGCTCGACCAAGCGGCATGTACTACCACTTTCGTCGTCTGTCTCTTTCCCTTCCGCTGTGAAGCGCTCAGGCTCTCCTGGGCTCTAAAGCGCGCGCTTGATCCTATGGGCATCAATTGACATCACTGCCGTAAGTGAACTGTTAGCACGTTAATTTGAAACTTAATCGGTAATAGAGTTAAAAAAATTATCTGAATTATATATAAAAGTATTAGAGCATGTACCTATGTGATGTCAGCGTGAAGTAGTTCACGAATAAATTTGCAAGCTACCTTTCTTGTTAATTCACATAATAATAACTTTCATGTACTTATTAACTACACTCCGAACTAAATTCTAAGAGAATACAGTAAGTGTATGTAGGTAGCTCCACGAATTTACTCACTTCTGCACCGAACAACATGCACAGTACATTTGTTCACAGTTCCTAGAATTAGTGCAGTATCTGGGAGAGAGCACTTTACGTACGTGCGTCAAACGATAGACGTTAGCTTCACAGTTATTCGGTGATGCATATTAATATATTGTGTGTATTTATTCACACTGTAATTGGGTAAATACCCGGTGGCAGTGGTAACTAATTATTACAGTCAATAATTACATTAAATAAAATATTAAAAGATTTTGGGATGGAAATTTCAGCACAAAAATAAAAACTAATGGCATTTTTAGGACAAGACCCAGTCAGAAGTAAGATAATACACAATAACCAATGCCTCGAACAAGTACAAAATTTCAATTATCAGGATTGTGAAATATCTTATCAAAATGAAAAAGATGTGAACAAGAAAATTACCAAATTTACACAGGAATTCTAGGAATAATAAACAATACATTAAAACCATTAAGTACGAGAAAAATTCGTACCGGCACCGGGAATCGAACCCAGGACCTCTTAGCTGTGCGCGCTGAGTGCTCTCTAACCAACTGAGCTATGCCGGGACCCGATTCACGACGCCGGCCGAACTCCTCTCGTAGTATCGTGTATACAGGAGCGCATATCACATGACTTTATGGCCATATTCAACAACAGTTTCTTTAAACTGTTAACATCAGCTGAGAGGTCCTGGGTTCGATTCCCGGTGCCGGTACGAATTTTTCTCGTACTTAATGGTATAAAAACAAACTGACTAGTCACACTAGTCGAGCAAAATATAATGAGGTGGGCGAGACCTCATTCATATTTGATAAATACATTAAAAGCTAAATTAATACAAAAATCTACAAGAATAAAAATATATAATACGCTAGCATTACCCTCCCTTTTACACGGAAGCGAGATTTGGACATTAAAGAAAAAAGACATGAACAGAATCAAAGCAACGGAAATGAAATTTTTCAGGAGGACAGCAGGATATATCCTACTCTTTTAGACCGAAAAAGGAATGAAGAAATTTTAGAACAATTAGAAGTAGAGTCAGTAGAAGAAAAAAATCAGCAGATACAAATTCAATTGGCTAGATCATGTAAGAAGAATGGAAAATTCAATAATCCCAAAAATTATGATGCAGCATAAACCTAAAGAACATCGTCGACCAGGAAGACCTTTAAGAAGACTGCTAGATGGGGCCGAAACAGGTCTACAGAGGCCTAATGCGTGAAGGATGATGATGATGAATTACAATTAATAATAAAAAATAAATAATATAGTTCAAGTTTTTCCTAAAAATTCCCTGAATTAGCATTAATTAATTGTATTCTGCCCGAGGGCAGGTCTTTCACTACAAACACAGCATTCCCCAGTATTTTATATTTTCTGCCTTCCTTTTAGTCTTCGCGTATGTATGTATGTATGTATGTATGCACAGTGTTCTGCCCAAGAGCAGGTCTTTAACTGCAAACCCAGCATTTCTCATTCTTCCCAATTTCTTGCTTTCCTCTTAATCTCGCCATATAATACCTTAACGTTGTCTATCAGCTGATATCTTTTACCCCGAACTCTTCGCCCTTTCATCATTCCTTAAATATCGCAAATTAACAAATTAGGCCTACATCAAAATAAAAGGAATCAATCACTGCACTCACACACCTACTGGCACTTATGCCAGAAATAGTTTCATATGTGTAAATATATTTATATGGTTATTTATGTACAATGGCTGGAGAGGGCATTCTGCGCGTATAAGGCCCTAAAACGGCCTCTGGCTCAAAGCCAGAAATTCAATAAACAACAACAACATATGATCCATAATCTTAATATCGTCTATTATTTGATATCTTCATCTGCCCCGAACTCTTCTCCCGTTCACCATTCCTTCCAGTGCATCCTTCAGTAGGCAGTTTCTTCTCAGCCAATTTTTTTTCTCTTCCTGATCAGTTTCAGCATTATTCTTTCCTCACCCACACTTTCTAACACAGCTTTGTTTCTTATAGTGTTGATGTCAACACGTTAACTTAGGTTACACCGAGATATACACAGCAAGAACGTTCTTTACCATTTCTCTGGTTATGTGAAATAAGTTGAAAATAATTCACACTAATAGGGATCGCGTCCCTATGACAACTGTTTCTCTCATTAGTGCATGAGAGCTTATAATGTGTGTGGGTATAAAAAAATGACATACACAATAATAAGATTCCAGAATTTATCAATTCTCTGAATTAATATATCAGGAAACAGAGCCTGAATGTATGATGAGATAAACACATTAACTCGAAAATTCTTCCGTAACGTATTATACAATAATAAGGCTCCAGAATTTAATAATTTTCTTATTAATGTACCAAAGATCACAGCGTGAATAATATATTATGTGATCAACACAAGAAATTTATTCGGTAACATATAAGTTATAAGAACATAATTTCAAATTTTAACATCTGCCAGGGAATATGGCGTAAATATATGATGCGATCAACAAGTGAACTCGAAAATTATTCGGTAACATATTACGCAATAATGAAGATCCAGAATTTAACTGTGTCCGGGAGGTAAAAGGTCTTAAGTAAAAATTTCATACTTTTCAGGAGAGCAGTAGAAAGATTGAAATTGGAGTCAATTATAAAGTTTTTTTTTTTTTTATTTAGAGATTTTTTCCTGGATATGATTTGTTTATATTTGTCCTAAAATAGGTAATGTTGCTCATTTAACAATTTTCTTGATTATTTCTAAAAATAGCCGCACTTAAGCCCTTTTAAGACTAGAAGCCAACTGAGTAAAAGGGACTATTTAAACATAACACCTTTTTCATGTCAAAATAAATTAGAAATGTAAATTATTATGAATGCAAAATGGGTCTTAAACAATTATAGGACTATTTACCCTGGTGCTTAAAGTTTTAAAAGGAAAGGGCATGAGTATGTGATAAAATGGCTAAAATACAAGTTAGACCTTTTTAATAGGGAAGCATGGAAAGTAAACATATGATGGTTTGTAAGGAATAAAGTATTAAATATTCTTAAGTCCTTTATTCTGTGTATGCTCGATTTAAAAAGTACTTAGGGCATTTGGTAACACACTATAAATCCAGTCAGGAGTCTTATTAGACTTTAGCCATTTTACCAGATTGTAGAGAATTGTTTCCACTTTCAGAATATATAAAAATCTCATTTTCACAAAAATTTACTTAAGATCTTTTTCCTCCCATCCACAGACTTTAACTCGAAAATTAACCGGTAACATGCACAGTAAATCTATAATTTAATAATTTCCTGATTGATATAGGCCTAGCAGAAGACATAGCGTCAATATATGAGATCAACACGTTGGCTTGAAAATTATTCGGTGATGTACAGACCTATAACAATAAGGTTAAAACGTACTGTATTACTTAACAGTTCTTTGAATCAGTGTATGGGTAAATATGGCGTGGGTGTGTGAAACGATCAATATGTCAACTTGGAAGTTATTCGGAACGCAGATAATAATACTAAGATATTTAACAGTTCCTTGAATTAGTGTACGAAACAATGTAGAGTAGGTGTGTGAAGCTATACACACGTTAACTTGAAAGTCATTCGGTAAATTACATATTAATAATACTCCCATATTTCTTAGTAGTTAGTTGAATTACTATACCAAAAAATATAGCATTACTGTACGAAGCGACCAACAAGCTAATTCACAGTTAGGCCTTTTCAGTGATTTACATAACAATAAGGATCGTGTGTCCGTGAACATTTCTCTAACTTAGTTTTTGAGAGATACAGTGTAAATCTCCATGTATTGTGGGTCCCTATCACCAAGGCATGGCGCGTCCTCAGGTTGCGGATCGAGGAGAGGCCTCCAGATATGGAGGGTAGCTGTGAATATATTGAATAAGCAGTCGCGGACAGCCGATGAGGGGGTGGTCCTCCAGCTTGGGGGTTGGGCGAAGGGCTAACAACCCATCACCGTAAAAAAACAGCTTGTTACGGATCCTTCAAATAAGCCTGATTATCTGGCACGACCACAGTAAAGGAATAAGGTTCTGAGATTTGGTACTTGGAATGTTACAAGTCTATATAGAACAGGAGGGGTAACATTAGTAGCAAAAGAACTAGCTAGATATACTGTAGAATAGACTTTGTGGGAGTACAGGAGGTTAGGTTAAATGGGAACGGCATAACACAAATAGGAGATTATTTGTTGTATTATGGGGAAGGAAACGATAATCACCAATTAGGAACAGAATTCTTTATTCATAAAAGAATAAAATCAGCAGTAAAAAAGGTCGAATTTATCAGTGATAGGTTATCGTATTTAGTACTTAAGGGTACATGTTGCGATAACGTAGTTATAAATGCTCATGCCCCTACAGAAGAGAAAGACGGCCATATAAAGGATAGCTTCTATGAGGGACTGGAACAGACTTTTGATCAGTTACCTAAATATCACATGAAGATTTTATTGGGGGATTTCAATGCTAAAATAGGACTGAGGATATTTTTAAACCGACTATTGGAAAAGAGAGCCTACACATAACTAGTAATGATAATGGAGTTAGGTTAGTCAACTTTGCTACATCAAAAAATTTGTCAAAAGTACAACATTCCCCCATAAGATGGGCATGGCATGTAGCACATATGAGCGAATCCAGAAATGCATATAGAGTGTTAGTTGGGAGGCCGGAGGGAAAAAGACCTTTAGGGTGGCCGAGACGTAGATGGGAAGATAATATTAAAATGGATTTGAGGGAGGTGGGATATGATGATAGAGAATGGATTAATCTTGCTCAGGATAGGGACCAATGGCGGGCTTATGTGAGGGCGGCAATGTACCTCCGGGTTCCTTAAAAGCCAGTAAGTAAGTAAGTACAGTGTAAACCTATAGTGATCAAAACGTTAACCTGTAACTCTTCAGGTAACGTACACAATAGTGAGCAGTTCCGAAATAATGCGTGGATATGCAAAGTGGTGAACATGTTAACTTCAAATACAGGATGAGTAAGTGAAGCGTTTATAACGTCTACTTGGAAACTCGTAAATTATACACACAGGTATGGGCAGAATCGTGCAGCTTCATTACATAGCGAAAACCGTCCCGCACAGCATACAATGACGGGGAGAGACATAGGCTACTATCCGTCCGAGCGGTTATGTCGCAGGGTCATCGAAACGGGGGAAATCACGTAACAGTTGCTTACTTAACTGGGTCCTTTTCTTTGAATTATTTTAAACAATAAAATTGTATGATAATACGTAGAAGACTCAATTCCGAACAAAAAATATTTGTCACTAATTCTTTTTAACAAGTTTTCCTTTCCCAAAATGCTTAATAAATCTTGCGACTTACCAGTTAACCACATAACTAACTACAATATAAAGATTTCTTTTCAGTCAATGACTTTACTTTCTATAAGTGTAAGGTGTAAGTCCTTATATTACATAATTTAATACTGTATTAACGTTTTCGTCTGTCATGCCGACATCATCACATACAACTTTTTATGCTGCAATACTTGCTTACAAATGGCTTTTAAGGAACCCGAAGGTTCATTGCCGCCCTCACATAAGCCCGCCATTGGTCCCTATCCTGTGCAAGATTAATCTATTCTCTATCATCATATCCCACCTCCCTCAAATCCATTGTAATATTATCCTCCCATCTACGTCTCGGCCTCCCCAAAGGTCTTTTTCCCTCCGGTCTCCCAACTAACACTCTATATGCATTTCTTGAGTCGCCCATACGTGCTACATGCCCTGCCCATCTCAAACGTCTCGATTTAATGTTCCTAATTATGTCAGGTGAAGAATACAATGCGTGCAGTTCTGCGTTGTGTAACTTTCTCCATTCTCCTGTAACTTCATCCCGCATAGCCCCAGATATTTTCCTAAGCATCTTATTCTCAAACACCCTTAACCTATGTTCCTCTCTCAGAGTGAGAGTCCAAGTTTCACAACCATACAGAACAACCGGTAATATAACTGTTTTATAAATTCTAACTTTGAGATTTTTTGACAGCAGACTAGATGATAAAAGCTTCTCAACCGAATAATAACACGCATTTTCCATATTTATTCTGCGTTTTTGATTTTATTCTTTTATGAACAAATAATCCTGTTCCTAATTGGTGATTATTGTTTCCTTCCCCATAATACAACAAGTAATCTCCTATTTGTGATATGCTATTCCCATCTAACCTAACCTCTTGTACTCCCACGAAGTCTATTCTATATCTAGCTAGTTCTTTAGCTACTAATGTTACCCCTCCTGTTCTATAAAGACTACTTACGTTCGAAGTGCCAAATCTCAAAACCTTATTCCTTTGCTGTGGTCGTGCCAGAGAATCAGTACTATTCCGAGGCTTATTGTAGGGATTCGTAACAGGCTGTTTTTTTACGGTGATGGGTTGTTAGCCCTTTGCCCAACCCCCAAGCTGGAGGACCACCCCTTATCGGCTGTCCACGACTGCTTATTCAATAAATTCGCAGCTACCCTCCATATCTGGAGGCCGTCTCCTCTATCCGCAACCTGAGGACGCGCCATGCCGTGGTGATAGGGATCCACTATACATGGTTTTATGCTGCAATATCATCTCTAAATAAGTACATTTGCCTCTACAATAAAAAATATAATATACATTAATAAACATAAAACATAGTAAAAACAACATGGTTTGGGAGATCAATATTTCTTTTCTTATGTAAATGTACCGTTATTGTCAATTAGTTAAAAACACAAACGTGGCATTACAATGCATGCACATATATAAAATTGCAGGTCTTCACTATATCTATACCAATAATAAATCTGTAGCCGAAATGTTTCTGGTAATTTTCGATTTTCCAAAAATGATTGGTCCTAACATATATAATTAACCACCCTGAAACCGAAAATCGCTTTTTTGAAATTTTTGTTTGTATATCTGTCTGTATATATGTATGTTTGTTACCTTTTCACGCGATAATGGCTGAACGGATTTCGATGAAAATTGGAATATAAATTAAGTTCGTCCTAACTTAGATTTTAGGCTATATGGCATTCAAAATACATTATTTAAAAGGGGGGTTATAAGGGGGCCTGAATTAAATAAATCGAAATATCTCGCTTATTATTGATTTTTGTGAAACATATTACATAACAAAAGTTTCTTTGAAAATAATTTGCAATAAGTTTTATTCCTTGAAAAATTTTAATAGGACTGATATTTAATGAGATAAATGAGTTTTAAAATTAAAATAACTGCCATCTAAGGCCGTATAATGAATTAAAAAACAAATGACTTCGTCTATAAGGGGCCTTGGACAGCAACAATCGAAAGCTATGAAAGATAGCCTACAGATAATGTTTCTGCGTTTCTATGAAGTAATATCGGAAGCTAAATTAACCGATTTGTATAATTAATTATTAATTCACCATTGGAAAGTGTAGTTTCTCTAGATGGACATAATGCTATAATGTTATCACAGTAACTTCTGAGTGAATCGAGGACAGGTAAGATTAAAATAGATTCTTATGCACAGAAAACTTGATAGGGTATTCTGTACATTCGTTTCCTGTATTTCCTAAACTAATTTTTATGACCAAATGATCGCATTTTAATTTTTTAATTCAATTGAAATTAAGTAACATAATAAACGATTTATCCTTCTATCAAACATGAATGTTCCCTGGATCAAATTCCTATTTTAATTATATAATTAAATACAGTCGTAGATGGGAGGATAATATTAAAATGGATTTGAGGGAGGTGGTGTATGATGATAGAGACTGGATTAATCTTGCACAGGATAGGGACCGATGGCGGGCTTATGTGAGGGCGGCAATGAACCTTCGGGTTCCTTAAAAGCCATTTGTAAGTAAGTAATTACTTTATATTTATTTCTAGCGGGTGCAGCGGATCGCACGGGTACGGCTAGTATAAAAATAAAATTGAAAATCCAATTGAAAGTTCTCTGAATTAGTGTACGAGAGAATACAGCGTGTGTTGTGTAAGATATTCGTTGATGAACGCACTAATAATTCTCATTTATCTGTTAATAGTTTCATGAATTAGTGTATGACACAATTGGAGCTTGTGTTCTGAAAGTTATTCGGTGATGTACGCAATAATAGTGTTCGTCGTCTGTTAACAGTTCTCTCAATCTGCATATGACAAAATACAGTCTGCGTGAGTGATTACCTGAACACGTGAACTTGAAAATTGTCGTATATAACTTAACAGTCTTCGGAATAAATATATGAGAGCATTCAATGTTTGTGTAGGCCCATAATGCGGCGTGATCAATAGACAACTAAAAATGAATTAGATTACACCCATAGTAACTCTGCTGGCTGGCGGTTGTGAGGTGATATCGTTCTTGGACTCTCCACACCCCTGCCAGTGTAACGAAGGCTACACAACAATGGAGTGTGCCAGAGCGGGGGAGGGGGTTAAGTGGCTCACTGACGCAACTCGTGTTGCCCAACAGTTCTTACTAAATGCCGCGCATTGTTTTGTGCAGCGCCCGAGTGTTAAGCAACCCGCGACACATGCACGGCTGTCCAGCGTCGGTGGGATCGATACTCGCTCATCTCGACCGCCAAGAAACACCTTGGTCAGCCGCCGCGCCACAAGTCCCTACCCAGGGCTCATACGTATTACAGTCCTTGTCTTCAAACAAACCAAATTCAATAGCTCCGATTCACTATGAAATCATTCAATTAAAAACCTTTCTTAATAAAATATAACGTTTAAATCATCCAAATTCTATTATTATTATTATTATTATTATTATTATTATTATTATTATTATTATTATAAGCCCGTCATTGGTCCCTATCCTGTGCAAGATTAATCCAGTCTCTATCATCATAACCCACCTCCCTCAAATCCATTTTAATATTATCCTCCCATCTACGTCTCGGCCTCCCCAAAGGTCTTTTTCCCTCCGGCCTCCCAATTGACATTCTATATGTATTTCTGGATTCACCCATACGTGCTACATGCCTGCCCATCTCAAACGTGTGGATTTAATGTTCCTAATTATGTCAGGTGAAGAATACAATGCGTGAAGTTCTGCGTTGTGTAACTTTCTCCATTCTCCTGTAACTTCATTCCTCTTAGCCCCAAATATTTTCCTAAGCACCTTATTCTCAAACACCCTTAATGTCTGTTCCTCTCTCAATGTAAGAGTCCAAGTTTCACAACCATAAAGAATAACCGGTAATATAACTGTTTTATAAATTCTAACTTTCAGATTTTTTTATAGTACACTAGATGACAAAAGCTTCTCAACCGAATAATAATAATAGGCATTTCCCATATTTATTCTGCGTTTAATTTCCTCCCGAGTGTCATTTACATTGGTTACTTTTGCTCCAAGATATTTGAATTTTTCCACCTCTTCAAAAGATAAATTTCCAATTTTTATATTTCCATTTCGTACAATATTCTGGTCACGAGACATAATCATATACTTTGTCTTTTCGGGATTACCTTCCAAACCTATCGCTTTACTTGCTTCAAGTAAAATTCCCGTGTTTTCCCTAATCGTTTGTGGATTTTCTCCTAACATATTCACGTCATCCGCATAGACAAGAAGCTGATGTAACCCGTTCAATTCCAAACCCTGTTTGTTATCCTGAACTTTCCTAACGGCATATTCTAGAGCGAAGTTAAAAAGTAAGGGTGGTAGTGCATCTCCTTGCTTTAGCCCGCAGTGAATTATTATTATTATTATTATTATTATTATTATTATTATTATTATTATTATTACTATTACTAGTTCTGGTACTAGTAGTAGTATTTTATTGAGTACCTTTCATCTGTCGAAGTTATTCAGAGCCGAAATTCAGCGTGGGCGAGAAATGGCTGACAATTTTGTCTGAAGTCCTCTACCAGGGACAGAGTTCCTTGACATACCGTAAATTACTTTATGTGCCTCCAAGCTGTACTCTTCTCCTGAAGAAAGCCATGCTACGAATGCCATCGCTCTTTGAACCCAGGAAACACAATTCAAACAAACGTGGGCCACGGAAGAAAACTCAAAATCTACCAAATAAACACAAAACTTGGTATATACGGTTGAAATAACTAAATCTACATGTTTTACTTAATGTCTTTCAAAGTTCTGTGACATAATTCTTGGGGTAAACAAAGCAAATTATATCATAGAACCGTGGAAATTATATTTTGGACCCCAAAGGATTTTCAGAAAAAAAAAAAAAATATTGGACAGACCGAACTTCATCAGAAATTGACCTACTGTGAAATTTCATTCGACAAAATGACCCCCTACTTCATAAGAAGAATGTCACACAATAGTAATATACGTTACAAGAGCGGTATGTTGACGTTTTCATGGTCGAGGAAAAGATTGAAAAAGCGAAACATAGTTGAGCTTTTTTAATTTCCGAGAACATGAAAACAAACATACTGCTCGTGTATCGTACATTATTTTGTGCGAAGATCGTTTATTGCATACCTGAAAGACGAATTTCTAATTAGTTGCAATGAAATCTCCATCTTGGTTTCTGTTTAATGACGGCAACTTCGGAAAACCAAAATATCTTTCTTCAACATTGTTGCTATAAAATGTTTTCTGTGTTTGCTATACTCCAGCAGGCCGTGATATACGTCTATTTCCCCCCAGTCTATAAATGCGAACTTAAAACAAACGGTAAGGTTATGTAATGATTTATTTTTCATTTTAATATTTTAACAATATTATTTATATAACATATTGCAGTAATAACATCCGCATCTGGAATCTTGTTGATTTTTTCACGGCTTCCTTAATGTTACTTGTATCAGAAATGCAATAAGTTTCGTGGAGTAGTAGACTTTACTTAATTTTTGCAAATATTTAAAAACAATAATTAACAGTGCAATTTAGGTGAAATTGCAGTGGTAAGTTTCCAATTTATAATTATTACTATGTTAAACGTTTCTAAAAATAATATGTTAAAAGCCTAAAGCAGTAAAATGAATGTCGCGCTTAAGCGGTAAGAAGAGGGAAATTGTTATGTGTGTTACGTTGGGAATACTGAATGTGGTATTTCACACTTACCGCGTATTGGTTCTGTGCGGAAAACAAACAAATACGCACGATCTCGCACAAAATTGTGTGTCTATCGTGAACCATTTTTATAGGACATATTAGTATATATGAGTGCTTTGGAAAAAAAAAATATTTTTTATACTTTTTGGATCAATTATTTCTAATTGGTTTAAATTAATAATAAAACTATACAGCCACATGTTTAAGCTTTAATTTGGTGCCTAAAAGAAGTCTTTTCCTTTACTTGGTTATTTAACGACGCTGTATGAACTACTGGGTTATTTAGCGTCGATGAAATTTGTGTTAGAGAGATGGTATTTGGTAAAATGAGGCCGAGGAATCGTTATAGATTATCTGACATTCGCCTTACGGTGGGGAAAATCGTGGAAAAAACGCAATATGATAATCAGCCAATGCGGGAATCGAATCCATGCCCGAGCGCAACTCTGGATCAGCAGGGAAACGCGCTACCGCCTAACCTACACAGGGGGGTCTGAAATCCTTTACACAAGTGAAAGTCTACGTTTTTTTTTTGTCGAAGGGATAAAACATGTAAAATAATCTGAAATAAGAAAAACATGCATTAAATATAGCGTAGGCTATGTTGAAAAGCCAAATAATTACAAAATTTTTAAAATAAAATATACAAGCTATATATTTTTGAAAACTAGAAGAAAAGAGGTTTCAGTTGAGGTCATTTTAAAGAACTAACCGACATTTAAAAGTGATTTTATTATGTTCGCACGTTTATTACACTATGAATAATATCCAAATAATAATGTTGCTTAAGAAATAGAATTAGGCCTACTAATCAAATTTGTATAAATTCGAAATTGGGCATAATATTAATACATTTCATTTATGTTCGACTAATAGTTCAAGGAAAGGAATATGAACAGTAAATTCATTCTCGACATGACAGAGTAACTGGATTAATCACAATAATTAAATAATTTTTAAAAATCGCGACAACTTTATTTAATTTTTGTGGTTTCCGTGAGACTGATAATTTTTTTTGGAGGGAGAATTCTTAGTATCCAACCACATATTTCCCAGCATAAGTTTTGAGATACCTATCCTGTATACTTCTATAATTGTACATTTTCAAGTCAAAGAATGCTAAGATATGAGCTTTACGAAGAAAATTGTTTCTTATTCACACACGAAGCACAAAGTCTGTATTCATTTTTGAGAATACGAGACAAACTTTTATGTACGAGTAATATTAAATCCGTAGGAAATTAAAGGCAACAATAATGTATTTCATACGGAAGCAGTCTGTAAATTTCACAGATTGCTAACATATTTATGAACATTGATAGGCATGTGTGAAAGTTAATAATAATGTATTTCATACTGAATAATGGAATATTTCTGCTTAGTATTCTTGTGCATTTGACTTGAAAATGTACAATTATAGAAGTATACAGGATAGGTATCTCAAACTTATGCTGGGAAATATGTAGTTGAATACTAAGAATTCTCTCTCCAAAAAAATATGTCTCATCACGGAAACCACAAAAATTAAATAAAGTTGTCGCGATTTTTTTTAATTATTGTGATCAATCTAGTTACTCTGTCATGTTGAGAGTGAAATTAATGTTTATATTCCTTTCCTTGAACTGTTAATCGAACATAAATGAAATGTCTTAACATTATGCCCAATTTCGAATTTATACAAATTTTATTAATAATTCTATTTCTGAAGCAATATTATTATCTCGATATTATTCATAGTGTAATAAACGTGCGAACATAATAAAATCACTTTTAAATGTCGGTTAATTCTTTAAAATGACCTCAACTGAAACCTCTTTTCTTCTAGTTTTCAAAAATATATAGCTTGTATATTTTATTTAAGTAATTTCATAATTATTTGGCTTTTCAACATAGAAAAATACAGTGCAATAATTCAGCAACTAAAACTTGCACGCACAACTCAGAAGTACCTCCCCATAATGCACGTATAGTTTCTCATTACGAACTTGTGAATTAATTAATGAAACTGCTCCTTACTTATAGTTGTGTCTTGTAACTTGTTCACTAATTCTTGTGTATCTTCTCCTGTTCACAGACAACCTATAATTACATACAAGTTAAATAACAATTGTCTTTAAACAAAATAGTTGACTAATGTAGCAAACACGTGCTGCGTTTCATGGCATCGGCTGGAAATGACAAGAGACGAAATTCGCTCTAAGGTTAAACAAACCATACTACGCTACAACAAACTTTTCCTATAGTAATCCCACTAGAGGTTTTGA
The DNA here is from genome assembly GCF_040183065.1 of Periplaneta americana. NCBI lineage: Eukaryota > Metazoa > Arthropoda > Insecta > Blattodea > Blattidae > Periplaneta > Periplaneta americana. The sequence goes on along the minus strand of NC_091125.1, from coordinate 168,937,448 downwards.
TTTATCTAGAGAAAATCTAAAATGGGATTTAGTTGACCATTACCTATTACAAGAAAGTATATAAAGATTAGAAAAAACAAAATAAAGTAAATAAATAAAAAATAAAAAATTATACATCTATGGTGGATAAAAAAGTTTAGCCACAGCACTGCAGGATCTTGCAATTTTTAAATAATATCCGTAATATGTAAATTTATCGAGTCCTATTACCCATTATCTTATTTTAAGACGTGTGCAATAACTTGAGTATGACGCGTTTTATCGATATGATTACTGTATGATTAACACATCCGTTTTTTTCAAAGAATTTATGTATTCTATTATTATTATTATTATTATTATTATTATTATTATTATTTATAATTATTATTTCTTATTATTATTCTCATCATCTTTCTTATATGATATGAAACGTTTTCCTGCTCAATAAATAATATCGTATCTACTAGTAAAGTTGGTATTCTTTTCCAGCAACATCAATGTAACTCAATCCTAGCCGTCCCTGGTGTCTTTCCCTAGAGTCTTTTTTCCCACGAACATCCAGATTTCCCTTCTTTGTGGTTCTCGTCACTTCTTTAATCCATATAATCCTCTTTCCTGAATACTAAATACGAACAAAATACTTTGAGTACTTTAGAAAGAGACCCTGTACACAGAAAGACGGATTATCAAACACAACATGCAAAAAAACACGCTGTTTCTCTACCAATTACATTACGAATTGTGTGCTTAGTCTGTATTTTTGAGAACGGCTGTTTGAAGTAGCGTAAGATTCTTCTGAATTTCGAAGAATTGTGAAATGCAGAAGCATCACCCAGATTATTACCAGTTCTAGAACATAGCAGAATAGTTGTAAGGCAGTAATGAAATATCCGCTCTACAAGTAGGTAATCATGTGCCTATCGTTTTAGAACAGCCGTGGCGAAAATGTCATCGTGCGCCTAGCCACTGTGTAACCTGCAACGTGCATAGCACCTATGGAGGGAGGCGGACACCCGTAGGAGAAGTGAAGCAACTGTCTGACTTATTAACGGATTTCATTTTTCTTACGTCAAGCACTTAGATACAATTTTAAACAGTATAAGGTTACAAACTAATGTTTAGTACGTGTAACGAAGAAAGAAATGAACCAGAAAACATAGGACACATTATCACAAACAAAATTTGTGCGAGATCGTGCGTATTTGCTTGTTTTCCGCTCAGAACCAATACGCGGTATGTGTGAAATACCACATTCAGTATTCCCAACGTAACACAAATAACAATTTCCCTCTTCTTACCGCTTAAGCGCGACATTCATTTTACTGCTTTAGGCTTTTAACATATTATTTTTAGAGACGTTTAACATAGTAATAATTATAAATTGGAAACTTACCACTGCAATTTCACCTAAATTGCAATGTTAATTATTGTTTTTAAATATTTGCAAAAATTAAGAAAAGTCTACTACTCCACGAAACTTATTGCATTCCTGATACAAGTAACATTAAGGAAGCCGTGAAAAAATCAACAAGATTCCAGATGCGGATGTTATTACTGCAGTATGTTATATAAATAATATTGTTAAAATATTAAAATGAAAAATAAATCATTACATAACATTACCGTTTGTTTTAAGTTCGCATTTATAGACTGGGGAAAAAAAAGACAGACGTATATCACGGCCTGCTGGAGTATAGTAAACACAGAAAACATTTTACAGCAACAATGTTGAAGAAAGATATTTTGGTTTTCCGAAGTTGCCGTCATTAAACAGAAACCAACATGGAGATTTCATTGCAACTAATTAGAAATTCGTCTTTCAGGTATGTAATAAACGATCTTCGCACAAAATAATGTACGATACACGAGCGGTATGTTTGTTTTCATGTTCTCGGAAATTAAAAAAGCTCAACTACGTTTCGCTTTTTCAATCTTTTCCTCGACCATGAAAACGTCAACATACCGCTCTTGTAACGCATATTACTATTAACTGTCTTCAGAATGTCTCTGCGACAGAGTCTCAAAATCAGGAATTATGTCACTTACTGCCGTTGATCACGAAGGTATTTGTCTGTTAGTCGTGATCTAAATTTGGTTTTTACTATTTTCATTGTTGAAAATAATTTTTCACAAACGTAAGTTGTAGCGAATGTGGCTTCAACAGAACAAGCGAAAGAACGAAGCTTCGGATATTTATTTTTTGGCAAAGATTTGAAAAGTTCAACATTTGTCAAGTCCTTACATATAGCTTTCATTTAACATCACATTGTAAATATGTGAGTTTAAATTGAAGATCTAACCGCATTATTCGTACATCTGCTGAAAAAGGGTCGACGTACAGAGATAATAATAATAATAATAATAATAATAATAATAATAATAATAATAATAATAATAATAATAACACTTCACCTTTTAATGTTTCATGAGTGATATGTAGTATAATGCCGTTTTATGTTATACAACCGTTTTCCTCGTAATACTTGTGAACAAATCATACATTTAATATTCTCATCATATTGGCAGCAAAAAATGCGTCCTCCCATCCTCCTTGAAACTTTCGTTTTTGTTAGAGGTACACGGTTTGGAGAGACACATTGCGACGACACGCCACTCGCAGGTCAGAGACAAATACAAATGAAACTGAGTTTGACTCCAGTGAGTGAGAGGGTGGGGGTTGGGAAAGGCAGGAAATAAGAGAAATGCACAGTTATCATTGCGAGCCACAATGTGCTCGTGAGTCACATTTTCGCCACTGCTGTTTTAAAATAATCGTATGTTCTTATTTTGTCGCTTATACACATTATGTTCTCAATTTTAAGAAGTATTTTTAGGAAATTCTAATAGTACAGTACGCAACGAAGCGAGTATGGATATTTATGAAACGAGCGCAAGCGAGTTTCATAATTTTCATACGAGCTTCTTAATTACCATTGTAGGCGAGTTTCATACGACTTTTTATGCTCGACCATATTTCTAACTTGATATTATTAATTTTCTTTGTATCTGACCTTGGCCAATGTCCCGTATGTTGTGAGATGTGCGCAGACGCGAAAGTATTGACTTTTTCCGAGGAACAGATATCCACATTGACCTTGCTAGGCCATAAGAACCTATAGAGATAACATTGAAATTAAATTAGACATTGAAGAACGAGATGACAAATTGAATTTATTTGAATATTATTTACAATTAACGCTAATTATTATAGTAACAGAACATAACCTTCTGCGACAGTATTGGATTTCCAGCCTCCGTGACTTTTCGCTAATTCTCTTTCGATTGCATATCCGAGAATAATCGATACTTGCGGTTTTATAACGGTAGAAAGCTGACCTGCCATTGGCTGAACAGTTGTAACCTGAGTCGTCATTGGCTGAAAGACCTGACCTTTAATGAGTAGGTTTACTTTAATGACATGCATTAAAGGTCTGCTACCTCAATGAAAGACGGGAAGCAAGTCGTACACTTAGGAATAAAAAGAGAGGTTACTTGAAGGAAAAACTGAATGAGGTAGAAACAAATAGTAAGAAAAAAAACATTCGAGATTTATATAAGGGTATAAAGGAATTTAAGAACGGATATCAGCCAAGGGTAAACGTGATCAAGGATGAGAATGGTGACTTGCTTGCAGACTCTCCATCAATCCTAAACAGATGGAAAAACTATTTTGCGCAACTACTAAATGTACATAGGCCAAATAGAAATGATCGGGACGAAATTGAAATACAAACTGCTGAGCCATTTATACCCGAACCCACGCTTTCAGAAGTCGAAATTGCGATAGAAAATCTGAAAAAGTACAAGTCTCCAGGTATCGATCAAATTCCAGCAGAATTAATACAAGAGGGTGGGAGTGCATTATATAGCGAAATTTATAAACTTGTACTTGCTATTTGGGAAAAGGAAATTATACCAGAACAATGGAAGGAGTCCATAATTGTACCTATTTTTAAAAAGGGGGACAAAACCAACTGTGGTAACTTTCGAGGAATATCACTTTTGTTGACGTCGTACAAAATTTTGTCCAATATTCTTTTGAGAAGATTAACTCCGTACGTAGATGAAATTATTGGGGATCATCAGTGCGGTTTTCGGCGTAATAGATCGACTATTGATCAGATTTTTTGTATTCGACAGATAATGGAGAAAAAATGGGAGTATAACGGTACAGTACATCAGTTATTCATAGATTTCAAAAAGGCTTATGACTCGGTTAAGAGGGAAGTATTATATGATATTCTTATTGAATTTGGTATTCCCAAGAAACTAGTTCGATTAATTAAAATGTGTCTCAGTGAAACATACAGCAGAGTCCGTATAGGTCAGTTTCTATCTGATGCTTTTCCAATTCACTGCGGGCTAAAGCAGGGAGATGCACTATCACCTTTACTTTTTAACTTCGCGCTAGAATATGCCATTAGGAAAGTTCAGGATAACAGACAGGGTTTGGAATTGAACGGGTTACATCAGCTTCTTGTCTATGCGGATGACGTGAATATGTTAGGAGAAAATACACAAACGATTAGGGAAAACACGGAAATTCTACTTGAAGCAAGTAGAGCGATCGGTTTGGAAGTAAATCCCGAAAAGACAAAGTATATGATTATGTCTCGTGACCAGAATATTGTACGAAATGAAAATATAAAAATTGGAGATTTATCCTTCGAAGAGGTGGAAAAATTCAAATATCTTGGAGCAACAGTAACAAATATAAATGACACTCGGGAGGAAATTAAACGCAGAATAAATATGGGAAATGCGTGTTATTATTCGGTTGAGAAGCTCTTATCACCCAGTCTGCTGTCGAAAAATCTGAAAGTTAGAATTTATAAAACAGTTATATTACCGGTTCTTCTGTATGGTTGTGAAACTTGGACTTTCACTCTGAGAGAGGAACATAGGTTCAGGGTGTTTGAGAATAAGGTGCTAAGGAAAATATTTGGGGCTAAGCGGGATGAAGTTACAGGAGAATGGAGAAAGTTACACAACACAGAACTGCACGCATTGTATTCTTCACCTGACATAATTAGGAACATTAAATCCAGACGTTTGAGATGGGCAGGGCATGTAGCACGTATGGGTGAATCCAGAAATGCATATAGAGTGTTAGTTGGGAGACCGGAGGGAAAAAGACCTTTAGGGAGGCCGAGACGTAGATGGGAGGATAATATGAAAATGGATTCGAGGGAGGTGGGTTATGATGATAGAGACTGAATTAATCTTGCACAGGATAGGGACCGCTGGCGGGCTTATGTGAGGGCGGCAATGAACGATCGGGTTCCTTAAAAGCCATTTGTAAGTAAGTAAGTAACCAGGTGTATAATAATTCCTACATTTCGGCATGGTCGAGCATAAAATCCATTAATCATACAAAAATTTGTATTAAGCAACTCAGAGTAATAAAGTAGGCCTACTTCCAATTTATATACTGCATTATGCGTATAATATATGTAAATGTTTTAATCGATAATTTAACGTCGCTGTATCAACTGATCGGTTATTTAATCGGTAGGATTGATAATAGCGAGGTTATATTTTGGCGAGACAAGTTCAGTAATCTGGTATTTGTCTTACAGTTGAGGAAAATCTCAAAACATAAAAGGTAAAAAAAAAAAAATCGCCATCCTCTCACATTGTTGCACTGCCCATTCACGAAATTCCTGTCTACGGTCCGGATCCTCTGTTATTTTCTGTATTAGTTGCAGTTTGTTTGGTGCCATTTGTTGGTGTGCAATATGCGCTGAATGCCGTTTTCGAGATGGACTTGTTAGGGCTTTTCGAAAACAATGCCAGGACATCGCACGTTGTCTGCTCATTAGATACTGTCCTCGGTGGTCCACTACGCGGTTTGTCTGCGATGGATCCGTATCAATTAATTTTTTAAGATGATTTTTCCCACACGACTCTGTGTAATTCGCTCGTTCTGGGTGCAAAGCATTACATTCATGAACAACCTCCCTGTGACTGTGGCCGCCGACAAGCAGGATCGGTTGAATACGTTCCTCTTTACTTAAAGATATCACTCAGTTGTCCTGTGGACAAAGAAGAAACATTTTCAATAATTCGCCTATGGTTCCAGACTTATGGAACGCCCTGTATTGTACTGTACAGGATACAAACGGTGATACAATCACTCAGCAGTAGATGCATTGCAATACTGGGTGTTCATTTCAAAGTGTGTCATGACGTCACTGTTGATGAGTCAGCGATTTGAAGAGAGTTTCAGCTTTTGTGTCAGAGAAGTTGCCTATTAATCAAGGCGTTCAATCTGAACTTGAGAACGTGTACGGTATAACTTGAACGTCGTAGCAACAGATGGCGGTCTGTACGGTCTGTGTGTTACCATAACCTCTTTCGAACTGAGTTTTGCGCGGCCAAGTCGTACGCAGGGTATTTGTTATCATCGGTTGCGTATGGCAACATTCCACAATACAAATCAAATGCTCCGTGTCCATGTTGACCGTCCAAGTTAACAAATACGTAAGTAATCGTCTTAACCCTCTCCCCATATCCCGACAGTAAGGAAAAAAACTCACTTCAGTACATGTTTCCAAACAGTTCACATTCTTGCCACTACTGGCGTTATCCTACGTATCGGTAAGTAATCTTCAAAATGAACGCCGTGCTTGCTAGGCAACTTCTCTCGCATTTAGGTAATACGCCTCTGCGGAAGTGTAGGAAGATTGAATTCTCTAGGCTGATCGGCTAGCCACATGAAGACATACAGCGAGCCATGACACATTTTGAACTGAACACCCAGTATATGTTAGTTATATATCCCTTGCAAGTCATAACAAAGTGACATGCTGTCTCGGCACCCACGCCGAACACTTGACAACTTTTCTGATATCCGTTTGCAAGCTTGTGCGATTCTTTTGTTCAGATGGTCGACATTACGAATCTTCTTCTCATATATGCAAAGGTTTTCAGGTGCCCCTACAGTTAAAATCCATGGGAGTGAGGTCTGGTGATCAGTTTGGCCATGGTGTTGCAGGTAATTTGCGTTTCGTGCATATCATTAAAAATCTGCGCTACATGGCAGAAGGATGAAGTCAATCCGATCTTTGTTTGTTATGGACTTTCTCTAATCTGGCTTTAGCTACCTCAAATCCAAACAGAAAACATATAACACTGTATCATCGTATGTATGGAGACTTTTGCCTCATCCTGTATACAGTAGAACCCCGATTATCCGTCACCCTTTTAACCGATTTTTGGATTATCCGTCTGTCATTCTCTCCTTTTTTGTTGCACAAAAAATATTGAGTACTGCACAATACATTAGTACATTTTTTATAGTGTGATATTACAAACCTTTGCCCTTACACATTATGATCTACTGTTCGAGTGACCTCATTAATTTCTTTGCAAAACGTCTTCCAGAAGTGCCAAAATAATACATGTTGTGCTAAGTATCGAAAAGAAGTGCATATAATTGAGTGGTTTTGGAAAAGAGTAACTGTGGTTCATCTCACTTCGGAATATGAGATTCGAGTTACAACTGTGCGAGATTTAATAAAAAACAAGGATAAAGTGTATAAATTACTTAAATCTATAACATGAGACCTATAGTTATCCTATCTTTCCACAGAAATCCATCATAGAACGTTTCCTTGATCCTAAGAAACCCGTCATTGACATTCATTCATTCATAGTGTTCTGTCACTGCAAACCCAGCATTCTCCAGTGTTTTCTATTTTCTGCCTTCCTCTTAGTCTCCGCATATGATCCATATATCTTAATGGCGTAGATTATTTAATGTCTTCTTCTGCCCCGAAATCTTCTCCCGTTCACCATTCCTTCCAGTGCATCCTTCAGTATGCAGTTTCTTCTCAGTCAGTTGACCCAGTCAATTCCTTTTTCTCTTCCTGATCAGTTTCAGTATCATTCTTTCTTTTTTTTTTTTAGTAGGTTATTTTACGACGCTTTATCAACAGCTTAGGTTATTTAGCGTCTGAATGAGATGAAGGTGATAATGCCGGTGAAATGAGTCCGGGGTCCAACACCGAAAGTTACCCACCATTTGCTCATATTGGATTGAGGGAAAACCCCGGAAAAAACCTCAACCAGATAACTTGCCCCGACCGGGAATCGAAACCGTGCCACCTGGTTTTGCGGCTAGACGCGCTAACCGTTACTCCACAGGTGTGGACTCATATTTCTTCGTATGTATGATTTGAGGCTTTCTCGGCGTTGGTTCGCTAATATGTTTTCGCGGGATATCAGCCGAGTTAAGATTTTGGAATGCTCCAAGCTTTCGGCTGCTATCTCTGCAGCCAACTACAGGGAAGTGATGTCCGAACAGAAAGTCGAAAGGTTATATAGATGTTAGGCTGTCTCAGGTGAAACGGGATTGGTTGGCGGATCGGCCAATCCGGGGCCGGGAATTGTCATCCCTCGTAAGCTCCGCCCCTCCCGGGATTCCTGCGTGAAGTTTGGCGGGCGGCGAGCCCTATTCCGCCGGTTGGAATCGGTTGCCGTCCTCGGTCCGTGATCTTCATGACCTTGATTGTAAGAGGGCCTATTTCTTCACCCACTCTTTCCTACAGAGCTATTATACTTAAAACTTCTCATCCACTACCTAATGTGTTAAAACAGATGACCACAGAGAAAATTACGACACTGTATTATGCAATACTTAATTTATTAAAGTCTTCTATGGTACGGATTATCCGATTTTTTCGATTAACCGTTCAGCCTATCCCCTTCATTAGCACGGATATTAGGGGTTCGACTGTACCCGTATTAATTCCTTCTCAATATAGGCTATGCACTTTAACTGAAGTATTGTTTCCTGTCTGTGTGCAGGGCGACCTGTTCAGCGGGCTGAACGACGGACTGTTGAGCCGCGCCGAGGCGCTCGCCGCAGTGGACATCGGGAAGCACCAAGCCAGCTCCACCCCGGGTCTTCCCCAGCTCAAGCACGACATGATGTACCACCACAGCATGGGGGCGCCGCACCCCGGCGCTCCTAACACCCGCCCCCATCAGGTACCATCAACAACTCCATCAGGCCGGCCTCTCATTCATGCCAAACAAGCAGAAAAAATGTTAAATCTCATGATTTCGCAGTACTTAGGCTGTGGGGAAGATTATGTGCTTTACTACAGGGTGATTCACCGTCACTTATGGAGCTTATTTCCGAAGAAATTCTAAGCAAAAAATGTCACATAAACATTTGTCCTAATCGCAATATTTTCAAATTTTTTTTTAGTTGGTTATTTAACGACGCTGTATCAACTACGAGGTTATGTAGTTAGCGAGATGGTATTTGGTGAGATGAGGCCGATGATTCGCCATAGATTACCTGGTATTCACCTTACGGTTGGGGAAAACCTCGGAAAAAACCCAACCAGGTAATAAGCCCAAGCGGGGATCGAACCCGCGCCCGAGCGCAACTTCAGACCGGCAGGCAAAGCCTTAACCGACTGAGCCACGCCAGTGGCCTTTTTAAAAGTTACATTAATTTGAAGTTGTTAGTAAAATACCATTTTTCCTTAGTTTTACGGGTAAAAAAATAGCTATTACAAATAGAGAATGAACTATTCAGAAGTGTCATTTCTTTAATTGGCTAGTGTTGTGAAGCTAAAAATGTGATGTTAATTGTTTTGTACAGATTTTATTTTTCAATTTTGACTAAACATTACATCATTCTTACGCACTTACCACAAAAATTCTTACAAATCATACGACTTTAGGAACTTTACAGTTTAATTATGCATCCTAATGTATAGTCTTAAAGAATTTATAAGAGTGGCGTGATTTGTAACAAATGCTGTGATAAATGCGTGTAAGAAAATGTAATTTTGTAGTTAAAAACGAAAAAAAAAAAAATCTGTACCAAGCAACTAGGGAATCCACAACACATTTTTTCCTTCAGAATACTAGCTAATTAAAGAAATGTTACTCCTGAACAGTTCGTTCTATATCTATAACATTCTTCTACCCTTAAAACTCAAGAATAATGGTATTTTACAAATAATTTCAAATTAGTGTAAGTCTAAAAGTACTGAGATTAGGACAAATGTTTATATGACATTTTTTGCTCAGAATGTCTTCAGAAATAAGCTCCTTAAGAAACGGTAAATCCTCGTGAAACACCCTGTATATTGTGCCGAAATTATTCTCTTTGTTGCTATTACAAATGCGAATCTGTTATAAGAAATCTCCCTTTCCCTATGACTTCTTACCTTGACAATGAAATTTTTTTATTCTGAAAACTTTTATGAAGATACTGGGCTTTATTTATACTTACTGGTGGCAACCCCTTGAAGTCAAGTTTCTCTCTCCTTTCTTTAATGGATGTTCTTGGATCTTACAATTCTTTATTGAATTTTAATACTTACATCTTTGTTACTTGCAGTTTTCATATTCTCCGAGGATATAGGCCAATTTTCTCTTACGTTGAAATTCTTGCGTTTCTCAAACGTTCATGGTATCTTAACTGTATTTACTAGTGACATCATCCTGGCGGTACGTCTTTTTGTGGTGAAGATCTTTGTGTTTCGTAATCATTAAAGCGAAATTTAGTTTTTCGTTGTTGTTTCCAAGTATCACCTCCGTGAGCTGAAGTATTTTCTGACGAAGTTTATGGATTCTAAATTTTTTCGGTTTTACCATCGTTTATAGTGATCTATGCACGGTTGTCACTTGTTGATGCATTCTCTTGAAGCAAAATCTTATTCGTGTGATAAAAATTTCCGACTTTACAATTATTTGTGGAATTTAATACTCATTCCTATTTCCAAGTAACATTCTTCTGGAAGGATCATCATCTCTTTTTAACCATAAAACAAGACCGACTACTAGTTTCATTTTTAGCCACGGGTAATTGGTAGACTAGCTTTGAAATAACGCAATGTTGCCATATGTTGATAACAACGCAGTATCGGCTATACGATTATATGACAAAATATATTTGTTTTGGTGTAGAGAATACTCTACAATATTTTATAGTACACAATTACTATATATATCAGAGTGCTGCATTGGAGTTAAATCGCTCGCTTGAACTCGGTCGAGTGTCGCACTCTCGAGTGAGATACGATCGGTCGTGATACGCTCGTAGTAAATAGAAGCACAGTACAAGGTCATCTCACCGACATGTCTTATCTTGTTTGGAAGGCGACAGATAAGATACACATATGTTTTGCTCACACGGTAAAAATAAGGCTTTATTTTCTGCGTTTATGACAAACGTTTAATGGAACAGTCAATGAAACGTACCAAAACAGGAACATGAAGTTATAAATAAAATAGTATGGAAAACTTCGATATACAGTTATTATTGCTAATTAATAATTTACCACTCGTATAATATGATAGGTCCATACATAGTGTTCCGTCTATATACTGCGACAATGTAGAAACGTTTTACAAAATATTATTGATATAGCAGTAGATTAATAACAATATTAGTACAGAGCTAACACCACAGAAAATATAATAAAACGAATAATCATGCTGCACAACTGTTACAGACGCAAAGATTGATACACTAATTTTATTAGAGATTATTATTATTACTAGAAAACTTGATACGGTTCTTGCATTATCGTGATTGTGTTCTCCGTTTATTATAATTACATTTACATCCAATAACAAAATCACTACTGTGTGGGAGGGGGGGAGGGGGAAAAAAACATTTACCTACAACATTTATATTACATTTTAAAGCAAGTTTTGTAGTTGTACTATGGAGAGGTTAGTTAAACACTGCAGAGTTTTGAAATGATAATGTTACTGCACAGTTCATCACTGTAACAAGAACGAATGTCTAACGCTCGGCTTATACCGTTCGAGGATTTATCGCTCGTGAAAATTTTACCCATCATGCATGTGCGCTACCTATCGGATTATGCTATGAACTACTTGGCGCTCGAGCGAAAACGTCCGATGGAGACCTCTGATATATGTACAGCCAAAAGCAAATAATGTGTCCGGTACTTTTCGTAATGAGTGCTCAACAATAAAGAGACAATACTGATGATGTCACTCACGTATGAGATCTATATTCTATTAAGGATATAAACAATCTTGATGTGAACAGTGGCAGAACTACCCAGGAGGGAATGGAAGTAAGAATTCATTTCTTTTCATTTCTTAATAACCTAAAGACGATGAAAACTTCAGAGTAAATTCATCTGTTGTATGACCATCTGCCTCAAACAAGTCACTCCTTCAATTGTCATATCTGATGACTCAGGCAGTGGGATCAGCATCGGTTACTAGTCCCACGAGATGTACTTCACCCAGAATACCATGACATTAGTGGCCTGGGGATGTGATATATTGCGATACTTTCCAGTTGAACCATTGATTAACAGTAAAGAATTTTTTAAGCGTTGGTGGGGAAAAGAAAAGCATTATGGGGAGACCGGTTTAAATACTATAAATTCTCCTTCTCATAGACTGAATTTTAATCTGCGTTCTCAGTACGCAGATTGATTACTAATCAACTAACTTACAACGAAACGTTTCCATAACCGAAATAAAATAAGAATAAAACGCGAGGTTTTAAATACGCGGCTGTAATGACATTTATATGTTATTAACATACAGACACATTGGCAAAAAGGGAATAAAGGTTACACAAAGTTTCTACACTGATGTATCTTACCATAGCGCAAAACTTCTACTAAACAAAATTTATCAGCAGTAATATCACTAGAGATTTTCATTTTATCTAGAGAAAATCAAAACTCGAGTGGAATTTAATTGACTATTACACGATTAGAAGAAAGTATATAAAGATTAGAAGCAACGAAGTACTCCAATACAATAAAATATTAATTGACTTACGAAAATACAACTGTCTTCAAATGTATTATTGTACCATCTCAACATTACAAATATTACGCTAGATGGCAGTAGTGTGTTATGATTAGCTGTTTTCTTGTTATCAGTTGTGTCAACTATGGAATCTTCATTGAACTCTGTGGACGGTCAATAGTCAAAAGGCTTTGTTGATTCAGTTTCATTTTTATTAAAACAGTTGCATTCCACTTCAATTACCCGGATCCCAGTAATCAACGTCATTTGACAGATGATTTTCAATCAATCTTGTATATTAAACAATCTCTGATACGTGACTATCTATAATATCATATAGCAGAAGCTATAACATAACCTAAATAATATAAATAAGTGTTAGAAAAGTTTTAATTAGGGATGATGAAATAAACAAGAAACGTTTCAATTAAACAGTGATGAAATAAAAAATAAACATGAATAATTTAAAAAAAAACAATTATTGAATGCACAATTTTCAAATTTGAATGTTTTAGTGGTTGGTGGTCCAGTTGATGTTATATTGGACGTGTGCGTAAAAGAAGTGAACTCGTTGATGTACATGGTGTATTCCTCAACTTATTCAAGATTTCCGAATGGTGCTCTTCATTTATTTGTAAATAGGGTTTCAGGGAAGATGCATAGCTATGACCAGTGATCTTTATTAATTCTTGTTCTTGAATGCCAATGCGAGTCATATTTGAAACTGCTGTGCATCGACTGGAGTGGTTTGTAATTTTCTGTTTTTTGTTTTTTTTTTTTTTTTTTTTTGATGTCCAGACCAGTGTAGTTTGAAATGTTGGCAAATAAAGAAACAAATGCTAGGGTAGTGATAAAATAAACAAATGCTAGGGAAGCGATAAAATTGTGCGATAAGCAGCCATGATTGGTTGAAAGACGTCCTTTCGTACCGTTTTATTGGTCAAAAGTAGTATGACGTAGTATAAGTGTAATAGTCAAAATAAAAATCAGAATATTTGGCTTTACGAAAAAAACAGTGAAAGGATGATATTATTGAAATTCCAGATTGGCCAAGAAGAGTGGCAGTTGCGTCTTTGCGTCTTACAAGAAGTCACGATTCATTCTGTACGTTCTGCGATTCAGAAGAGGGAATGGAGAGGAAACGTATTGCACGTTGCATGGCTATAAGATCATCCAGTGAATGACGACCGATACTGGGAAGCAAGAGGTCATAGGGATTAATGGCGACTACGCCAAATCCTGTCACCGGAAAAAATAAAATGTTATTAACATCTGATCCCTTACGAAGTTGTTGTTTCTCAAATACAAAAAGTAAGTTTTCCTAAAATTGAATATCGTAATTATTTCACCATGTTACATAAAATATACGAAAATTCCTCCCGCTATCACTCAAGAAAATACTAGTGGAAACACTAGTAATGCCCCACTTCGATTATTGTGATTCTCTACTGACTGACCTCAATGTCAACCAGTCGCAAAGATTACAACGTGTTCATAATTCTTGTGTTCGCTTCGTCTGCGATGTCCGTCGCGCTGACCACATTACCCCATCCTTCCAAACTCTAAACTGGCTACGGCTTAACGAACGTAGAAATTTTCATTCTCTTGTTCTCCTTTTCCAAGTCCTTCACACCTCTACACCTACCTACCTTGCCTCCAGTTTCAGTTACCTGTCATCATATCATAATCTCTTCACACGCACGCAAAATAGCCGCATACTAGCCATACCAACACATAAGACATCATCGTATTCATCATCATACACAATCTCGTTCTCGCGCTTGTGGAATACCCTACCCAGTGACATCAGAGACTGTCGGAATTTAGTAGCGTTCAAAACCAAACTTATTAAGCATTTTTTTACTGCGTAGAGTAGGTTTAATTTTTACTTAGTTAATTAAAAAAAATGTTTCTCTTCTTAACTTTTGCAATAAACTGTCTAGCTTTTATTAGTCAGTTAATCTTTTAGTACTTTGATTTTTATTGTATTTGTAAATTTAATATTAATTGTAGTTATAATTTTAATTGTATTCTTAATATTGTAGTTGTAATCCCTTTGTAGAGGGGAAAAGAAGGCCTGATGGCCTTATCTCTACCAGGTTAAATAAATAAATAAATAAAATAACCTTGCAGATTTTCAGAGCGAATAGCTCATGTTGCATGTAACAAAAAAGTGTAATACCAGACTGGCGGAAAGTTCAAAGTTTTCTCAGAAAGAACTGTTTTTCCCCAAATGTTTAACAACCTCTTATTCGGTAACTATTGCGATTAGGATCGTAAGTTTTGTGCATAACGATAGAAAATCTAATAATGAATCATATTGTAAATTTATTTCAACTCAACAATAGGATTTTATTCTTCCAACAATAATTCCTTTCTACAATTCACCTTAAACGCTCTCGTCAACAATAGGATTTTCACTCAACACAGTATTCGTTATTGCACTCCACTGGCGGCAATGACAATTTACTTGGACTATTACGAACAACAATGAACTGTTAATCTTAACTAATATTTACAAAGCACTATTTACAAATCAGAACTATCAGTTCTCAGTTCACAGTTCTTCTAGCTCAGTCACTCGAGTTCACAGTATCTCGAACCACAGACCTTCAGAGACAGTTCACTGTACTCGAACTCAGGTCCCTCCAACTGCGGTCTACTGCACTCGAACTCAGGTCCCTCCAACTGCGGTCCACTGCACTCGAACCCAGGCCTTCGGATGCTGACACAGTTGCGGACGCACACTCGAGTCGAACTCCGGTACACAAGACTGGCTTGCTTGCTCTGGCTTACTCACTGACTGAATAACTGAAAACTGCCTCGCGTTCACTTGCGCGCGTAATTTATACTCACACCACAGTTTCTGGAAAGTACGACTTCTCGAATTATCTGGCTATCTCCACTTCGGGCGGACTTCTCTAGAAGATTCGGGAGGGTCCGTCCCCCTTTACTCCGTAAGTAGCAGCTGCGCGCGCACTCTCCCCTCGTCGCGTTGACGTAATACACCCCCCTCTCTTCTCTCCGCCGCGCGCCGTCCCTCAGTGCTCCGCGCGATCTGCTCTCTTGCGGGACGCTGGTCGTGAGTTCGAATCTCACGTCGCTGTCACAATATTTTATCCCTCTGGCGTATTTCTATAGCGTGTAAATTTAATTTAAAAACCACTCATTTCAAGCCACTGAATGGTGCAACATTGTAGTCAGAAAAGAAGGTTCGCGTAGAGAGACAGATCTGAGTTCGTTGACCTCTTATATCTGTATTACGAGAAGAAAAAAGACTGTGTTAGCGGCGATGTTGCCAGACTGCTGAAACTTCCAACTTAATTTTCTAATTAACAGTGCATTTGATCACAAAACGTAACATAGGTTTTCTATTGATTTAAGTGTACCCTATCGTCCCTTTCAATTTGCAGGGTTATTTCTCTTTTACCCTGTACAGAAGTATCTAACTTTTGGAGCTACTTGCCGGCTTCATCTTCAGAGAAGAATTTATATGTTGGTTCTGATACTGGCAGTTACTCTCAGTGTAAAAGAATACATATCCCACTCGTTGGTCTGCAGAGTTAAAGTTCCCGCTTTCCGGACAGGAGATAAAGGCTGGTTCACAATAAACCGGGAACGGAAACGACAACGAGAACGAGAACGGAAACAATGTTAAAATAAATGTATTTAAATGTGAGCATTCACAATTAACTATTGTGGATGCTCACATTTAAATACAATTAGTTTAACAATATTTCCGTTCTCGTTCTCGTTGTCGATTCCGTTCCCGGTTTATTGTGAACCAGCCTTAATTGTTCACGCGGTTGTCAACTGTGTAACTACCACACGGGGTATGGGTGCTCCATGATTAGTGCTGTGAGTCAAATAGGTCTCTTTCTTTGCATATATTTCCTCGAAAAATATGGTTTATTTAACGACGCTCTCAACTGCAAAGGTTATATCGGCGTCCCGGTGTGCCGGAATTTTTGTCCCGCAAGAGTTCTTTTACATGCCAGTAAATCTACTGACATGAGCCGGTCGCATTTAAACACACTTAAATGCCATCGACCTCGGCAGGAATTGAACCCGCTACCTCGAGCATAGAAGGCCAGCGCTATATCAACTACGCTACCGAGGGCGACTATTTCTTCGATTTTCATTTTTTTCTGTTTTCCTCTTAATTTTTAATTCTATAATTTTTCCTTCATTTTATTATTTTTTTACCATCTCTGACATATCGCTTGCCTTCAAATATAATTCCGTTCGTACAGTTCTAGATTAACCAAATATTCAAAGTTCTTAAGATAAAAACCAGCAGTATTTGAAGACGTATTTTCTCCTATATCATTTCCCACATTCCTTAACGTCAACTACATTATAAAATAATTTTCTCAAGTTAACTTTGGCCTGAAGTTTTGAAGTAGGCTACTATTGATTATTCAATTTTAACTGGAGTACGTCGCACGGGTACTTCTCAAAGTTTTGTCGATGTTTAAAACAAGTGATCCTAATTAATTTCTACTTTATTTTCGTTATGCGGAAATTTTCTGTATATCAGAATAAGATGGAATAACCCACCGACGTGGCTTAGGCAGTAACGCGTTTGTCTGCTGATCCGGGATTGCACTGTGGCGTAGGTTTGATTCTCGCTTGGCATGATTACCTAGCTGAGATTTGTTCTATGTTTTCCCCAACCGTAAGGCCAATGTCAGGTAATCTATGGCGAATGCTCGGCACCATATTGTCAAATACCATCGCGTTATCGCCAATTTCAACGACGCTAAATAACCCAATATATACCTAATGGTAAAATAGGGTTCAGTAAACTCGGATATTCAATAACAATAATAAATAATAGTAACGATAATTATAGTAATGATAATAATAATAATAATAATAATAATAATAATAACCCAGTAGTTGAAGTAGCATCGTTAAATAACGAAGTAAAACTACCATTACTATTAGATATGTCACTATTAGATATATAAGATGCATGGACATATTTATAGTACCGTACCTAATGAAATGTTTCAGTTGAAATTTCGAAGTTGGTTAACCTGTGTTTATGTTGGCTGCCTTGTACTCATGAGAGAACGCCATTGGTCAATTATACAAAATAACATCAGAATGCGTAATATCGACTTAATATATCGTTATTGACATGCATATCGATATGCATAGTCGTCTACGTTCTCTGTTTATTTTTAATCAAAAATTTTCACATTTACGTCCTCTGCTTCTCATTTTCATTCTGGTTCTCATTCCCGGTTTATTGTGAACCAGCCTTAAATGATCTGGCATTTACGTCGTGGTTACATGTAATATCTACTCCGAGAAACAGTCGTACTTCTGTCTATTCAACCAATACAGTAATAAAATATGATTCACTTACGATCGGTGTTCAAAGATGCAGCTATTGAAAGCCACGTATTCTCCTTCATTTTCTCATCTTTATACGAGGCGCGCCGCTTATCGCAAACGTGAGGATTTTCCTCAACACTCAATATTAGAATCTCATCAAATAAAACTTGCTCCATGATGCACAGCACAGAACAAAATAATGCATAGGTTATGTCACAATCTTCTTGCTACAAAATATACGACGACAAAATAGCTTGTACATGGCAATAGAATGAATCTGGGCGGCCTGGTAGCTCAGTTGGTAGAGCAGCTGGCTACGGACTGGAAGGTCCAAAGTTTCAGAACGGCCCCGAGGTTCACTCAGCCTCCTATAAAATTGAGTACCGGGTCTTTCCCGGGGGTAAAAGGCGGTCAGAGTGTGGTGCCGACCACACCACCTCATTCTAGTGCCATGGAAAGCATGGGGCTCTACTTCCATGCCCCCCATGTGCCTTCATGGCATGTTACGGGGATACCTTTACCTTTACCTTTTTTTTTTTATAGAATGAATCTAGTGGGCTGTGATCGGAAACGTGAACGCCAAAGTTAAAACTTGGTCAACTCTCCTTTCCCGATCCCGGGCTCCGGCAAGCTTTTCGTTAATTGTGAATACTCACATTTAAATGTACACATTTTAACAATTTTACCGTTTTCGTTTTCGTTTTCGTTCCGATTCTCGTTTCCGGTTTATTGTGAATGAGCCTTAAACTCGCGTGGAAAGGAATCTGATAATCCGCGGTGTTCTACGCCAATCCACTGGGTTTCAAAGGCGTCCCTTGCGCCGCTGTTGCGCGCGAGGGGCGAGGTAATCGACAGAGCTACCGCCCGTCCGTCCGCCCGCATTGATGTGTATGTAGACATGATTCAGCGCCTCCCAGCGGCCAGATATTTCATCATTACAGCCCCGCGGCTCTAAAGTGGTCATTTGAAGGATGGAATGGAACAATTTTGGGCAGTAAATGGAAACGCATGAACCCGTCCCTAGGTTCATTTGTCTGACGGGGAACGAAAAGGGATGTTTCCCGGGGGGAAATAACTACACCCTCTCGACAGGTCGCAAGTTCAAGCACATGATTCCTCTACAAGGTGTACGCCGTCTAGGAGCATGTATGATTGAGGAGGCAGATCGCTCGGCTGCATGCCAATTCCATCTGTGCGCAGCTCACTAATGACTTCTCCAACATGTGACATCATCGCCTTTCAAAGAAGAAGTCCGATTTCTCAAACATACTCAAAATCTATTAACCTTGAGGCATGAAGAAAAACATGTTGGGAGCCATTCTGAACCTAATAGACAGTTTCACAAATAAAAAGCTGCTCCTTCCTAACCTGAACTTGCGCATACCAAAATAATGTCAACATGTTCAAAGCATTTTCCATCATCTACTTCTTCTCCTTTTCTTCTTCTTCCTCTTCTTCTTCTTCTTCTTCTTCATGAACCGTACTTTCTGCAATCAGTTTCGTCTCAACGTCTTCTTAATCTTCCAAGACTTAAGTATTTTCTGTAATGGCTACACTATTCGTTAGTCATGATTTTTGAAGTGTATTTTTATTTTTTTAACTTCTTTTTCTAAAGAAATTAATGTCCTTTGTTATTCAGATTACAATTAGGCCTACATAGCACTAATAAGCGACTCTGGACATAATGTAAAAAGTGTCCTATAGGCCTATTAGTTTACGATTCAGTGACCAAAATATAACATGAAAATCTCTAATGAAAAAAAAAAAAACTTCAGCAGTATACACAGTGTTAAAAAACATTCAATATTTTTTGAGCTGGGGCTTATACCACAAAGGTATGATGTTGTACATTACAAGTAAATTCTCTAGTAAGTAGTAAAAAATACTAGTTTCTGTTCCACAAAAAACTTTTCTACAGTACCGATAAATGCGTAAGAAAAGTGTAATTTTGTAGTTAAAAACTGAAAAACAAAATTCTGTACGAAGCAAGTATGGAATTAACAATACATTTTTAGCTTCAGAATACTACCCAATTAAAGAAATTATACTTCTGAATAGTTCATTCTCTAAATTGTAATATTATTTTACTCTTAAAACTAAAGAATAATGGTATTTTTTAACAATTTCAAATTAGTGCAATTCTGAAAATATTAAGAACGGGGCTCATGTTTATATGACATTTTTTGCTTAAAATGTATTTGGAAATATGCTCCGTAAGTGGCGGTAACTCTCGTGAATCACCCTGTATAACAGATTGGCCATCCCCATGTTAAACTCGGTAACATGTGGAAGAGAATAACCACCAGAATCGCCACAGTCGATTAGGAACGACCGCTAGATGGAAGTACAGTTGCTTCAATCAATTCAAGTGAGAGTTACAATGTGACTTCTTATGCAGTAGTCAGATGGCAGCATAGTGAAATTGATAAAAGTTGTTGCCGTCAAAGCGTATAAGGCTAAGCAATCTGTTATAATTAGGTATGTGATCTGGGCTAGAATTTTAATTTTAATTTAGTAGTCTGACCCAATATTTTGGGTTTGCCCTGCGACACAGAATAGCGCTGTGAAGACTTCTCGATCACACTGTAGGCTATATATTTAAATAGTTTGTGCCTGTTCCTCAAATTACAAGGGACGTTTGAAGGACGTTTACTCAAATTACATATGGGATTAATGGATCCTACTAGATATTTCTGAAATTATGTTCGCCGTTCCAGACAATGTTCACATCATGGGAAAGACGTTTTCATTGCATCATAATAACCCTAATTTTATTGTGTCCTTAAGATTGTGATTTACTCTCGATTATTCTTATTTCCTTGCTCTACTTACTTACATACTGGCTTTTAAGGAACCCGGAGGTCCATTGCCGCCCTCACATAAGCCCGCCATCGGTCCCTATCCTGAGCAAGATTAATCCAGTCTCTATCATCATATCCCACCTTCCTCAAATCCATTTTAATATTATCCTCCCATCTACGTCTCGGCCTCCCTAAAGGTCTTTTTCCCTCCTGCCTCCCAACTAACACTCTATATGCATTTCTGGATTCGCCCATACGTGCTACATGCCCTGCCCATCTCAAACGTCTGGATTTAATGTTCCTAATTATGTCAGGTGAAGAATACAATGCGTGAAGTTCTGTGTTGTGTAACTTTCTCCATTCTCCTGTAACTTCATCCCTCTTAGCCCCAAATATTTTCCTAAGCACCTTATTCTCAAACACCCTTAACCTATGTACCTCTCTCAAAGTGAGAGTCCAAGTTTCACAACCATAAAGAACAACCGGTAATATAACTGTTTTATAAAATCTAACTTTCAGATTTTTTGACAACAGAATGGATGATAAAAGCTTCTCAACCGAATAATAACAGGCATTTCCCATATTTATTTTATTTTATTTTTTTTTGCACAATTTTTTTGGTCTAAAAAATTTATTGTGAAAAAAAAAATAATAATAATGATAATAATAATGTTTTAGTACAGCTGATAGTGACATGAATAACTCTGGAGCGAGTTCACGTTGGTTCGTGAGTTTGAAAGGCCGATGTTACGAAACAGAATGCAAATCAGTTCTCTCCCCCTCCGCCCCGCAGATAACAACTCTTCACTATAAACCGGTGTTCGATCTCCACCTAACTTTTTTTATTTAACTCTGTTGATGATGAGCAGTGATAGGTCTCCTGTCAAGGTTATTCAGCCATGAATCAAATGCCGAAACGCGGCACAATGTTATCGGGTTCTTGTATCTCATCTATTGATTCCTTTAAAATAAGGAAAATTAAAAGCCAAGCTGCTATTTTGTTTACATTGCTGTGGCAACAAACTAAGAGCAACTAGCATTTCCAAGGAACACTGCCCTAACTTCGCGGCCACTTTTTGCATTGCGGCTCAAAAAAATTTTATTCAGGGTTTTTAATGATTCCTTCTTAAGGCTTTTTACTTTCTCACAAAGCGACATATACAGAACTCGTATTGTTGTACTGCGATCAATCCATTTCGGGATTTGTATGGAAATACACGTTTCTGATACAGAAAACGTGAATTCTTCAGCATATCGTCCATCAGCGCATAGTAAAATTTTTCTTTAACTTCGTTCAAATGCAGTATTTATCAGTCACTTTATGGGGGAATGAGGAAATGTGCTTGTATGACTGTACAAATTTTTTATTAGTGTTCTTTAAATATTAGTCAAATTGTATCATACGATGAAAGAGTAATGGAACGGAGAAAAATTCTCTCCGGCGCACAGTGGTCTAGAATGCAAATTTAGCGGGACATATTAATAACTTTTCAGCTACCTAACTGATTTTTATGAAATTTTACAAAGTAGTTACAGGTAGCATATATGTTTTGTATGCAAGCTCTCGTTACGTTGGTATAAGGGGAACTACCCCTTATAGGGGGGGGGGGGCGCATTTATACAAAATTAGAAACTTTTCTCCTATCTGACAGATTTTTATGAAATTTTACAAAGCAATTACAAGTAGCATATATGTTTTGTATACAAGCTCTGATTACGTTCGTATAAGGGGAACTACCCCATACAGGGGACGCAATTAGACAAAATTAGTAACTTTTCTTCTATTTAACAGATTTTTATGAAATTTTACACAGCAGTTACAGGTAGCATATATATTGTGTATATAAGCTCTGATTACGCTCGTATAAGGGGAACTACCCCATACAGGGGGCGCAATTAGACAAAATTGGTAACTTTTCTCCTATTTAACAGATTTTTATGAAATTTTACAAAGTAGTTACAGGTAACATGTATGTTTTGTATACAAGCTCTCGTTACGTTGGTATAAGGGGAACTACCCCTTATAGGGGGGCGCAATTAAACAAAATTAGTAACTTTTCTCGTATTTGATAGATTTGTACGAAATTTTACAAACCAATTACAAGGAACATATATGTTTTGTATACAAGTTCTGATTACGTTGGTATAAGGAGAACTACCCATTTTAGGGGACACAATTAGACAAAATTAGCAACTTTTCTCCTATTTAATAAATTTTTATGAAATTTTACAAAGTAGTTACAGATAGCATGTATGTTTTGTATACACGCTCTCATTACGTTGGTCTAACTGTAACCACCCCTTATAGGGGGGCGCAATAAGACCAAATTAGTAACTTCTGTCCTATCTAACAGATTTTTATGAAATTTTCTACAGTAGTTACACTTAGTACATTTGTTTTGTGTACAAACTCTGTTTACGTTGGCATGAACAGAAGTGCCCCTTACAGGGAGATGCATTTAGACAAAATCTTATGGGGGGAAAAATGTTACATTTTAGGTACTAATGCACCTTTTGGACACTCGGGAAGCTTATTTGGTACATAATTAACAAGCTGTCATCTTGAATTCCCTGAATTATACTGCGGAAGCAGATTTGGTTCACAGATATTGAAATAACTGCAACCGAGAAAAATTGCACTACTGCACCTCGAAAGAATAGTGCTTATAAATTATTACTTCCGCAAATCTGCGCACCTTAAGACTAGATTTAAAATAGAGGTAAATAGTGGAGGAAGTGAAAAAAAAATCATTTTTGAACGAACCAAAGGGGTTTTTTTTTCTCTACCTTAGCAAAGTCTGCACTGAATGGTTAAATTTATATTTTGTCCCGTGTCCATTCATGCTAATTTGACAAGCTATAATAACATTAAATGTAACAAAAACAAACAGTGTTACATACCCAAAGAACTACTTGACATGTTGATACCAAATATGAATGGATCGACCACTTACAACAGAGTTACAGCACAAGGAAAACGGCAGAATCGCGGCGCTTGCTGAGTAAGAATGCTGGGTGGCGAAATGTGGCATGTTACCGGCTTCTTATCTCGGTATGCAGCCACCTCCGCTGATTAAGATTATCAATTGAGTGTTACTCAGTTATATAGGAAAAATAATTTAAGGGTTTAATTTCATTTTTTTACGTGTCATTTTTCTGCATTTGTCCTCCTAAATATGGATTTTAGACCACTGTGCGGCGCCGGGATTTGAACCCGGGTTTTCAGCTCTACGTGCTGACGCTTTGTCCACTAAGCCACACCGGATTCCACCCCGGCGTCGGAAGAATCGTCTCAGCTTTAAGTTCCAACTCTTGGGTTCCCTCTAGTGGCCGCCCTCTGCACTACGTCATAGATGTCTATGAACGTAGGACCGAAGTCCACACATGTGCCGAGGTGCACTCGTTATAAGTGACTAGTTGGCCGGGATCCGACGGAATAAGCGCCGTCTTAAATCACGAAGTGATTTACGCATATCATATATATTATTATAATGTACCGAAGTACATATGATATTTCCATGCAGATATTCTGCGTCATCATACGATGAAAGAGTAATGGAACGGAGATGATGACGCAGAATGTCTGCATGGAAATATCATATGTACTTCGGTACATTATAATAATATATATAATATATAATATATATAAAATTGTATCAGCTTCTTTTATTTCTGGCTAAATGGAAGAGAAGGCCTGATGGCCGTAACTTCGCCAGAATAAATATATTATTATTATTATTATCATCATCATCATCATCATCATCATCATCATCATCGTCCTTGCAGGTATTAGGCCTAGTGGCCTGTTACGGTCTCCGTCCATCTTTTCAAGGAGCGTCCCAAAGATAGTCTTCCATGTGGTATATAGCGGAGAATTTGTCTTGGGAGTCTGGAACGGTCCATTCTATTGACATGGTTAAGCCATTTTTGTCTATAGTGGTTGAGATGTTCATAAATAGGTGTAATTTTCAATTGTTTTGTAATTAGTTCATTCCTTGTGTGGTCAAGCAAGCTGTAGCCGGCAGTCCTTAGAAATCTCATTTCCGCAGTTGTTTGGCGTTGAACATCTGAGTTTCGGACAGTCCAGGCCTCACTACCATACATGAGGACAGGTCTTGCTAGAACTTTATATGCTTTACCTTGGTATGTTTTTGGGTTTTCGTGGTTGTGAAAACCTGGTTGATGGTTTTTAAGGCTTCATTAAAATGTTGAATATTTTCAGATATATCAGTAACAGGTAAATATCAAATTATAACCTAAATATTTAAATGAGTTTACTTCTTTTAACGTATGGGTTCCAATGCAAATTTTACTTCTAACTGGCTGTTTACCTTGGAACGCCATAATTTTTGTTTTGCTTGGGGAAATTTTCATATTGAAATTTTGTGCTATTATATTCAGGTGATATATTGAGTATTGCAGCTCGTCTTCATTTGTAGCAAAACGAACCTGATCGTCTGCATATAATAATGTATCTAGAGTACAATTTCGGAAGAGCGGGATGTTTCCATGAATTGTTAGTCGCCAATGTCTGACTATGGAGTTGATGTATATATTGAATAAAAGTGGTGAGAGGGGGCATCCTTGACGAACTCCACAGTTTACCGGTCTCCATTCGGTATGTCCTGATCCAATAGTAATTTTGATAATATTGTGGTAATATAATTAGTAAATTGTTCTTATAATTGCGTTTGGAACTGAATCATCTGCCAAAATTTGAAAGAGCTTCTTTCTGTCAACACGATCGAAAGCTTTTTCGTAATCAATAAAAGCCAAGTGAGTTTCTTTATTAAATTCCCTATGTTTTTCGATCAAAATCTTCAAAGTAAAATATCCATCTGCGCAAGATCTGCCTTTTCGAAAATCGTTTTGTTCTTCACCAATGAGAGTTTTGTAGTGAGCTTCCAACTTAAGAGCTATTATTCTTGAGAAAATTTTGCATCCACTATTTAGGAGGTTGATTCTTCTGTAGTCTGTGCAATCTTTGATGTTGCCTTTCTTGAAGATTGGGATGATGATAGCTTTTTGCCATGCTGTTGGTGGAGCCTCTCCTTCAAGTTTTCTGTTCAAAAGATTGAGAAATTTTATTTTGAGAGATCTGTCAGCATATTTGAAAAGTTCTATAGGGAGTCCATCCTCACCTGGAGTTATTATTATTATTATTATTATTATTATTATTATTATTATTATTATTATTATTACGAAATACAATATTTTTAGTAAATAAATAATATTTATTTTAGATGAACACACAATGACGATTTTTTCCATATTTAGTGTTTCGGGTTTCTGAGGCCGGCAGCATACTGAATCAGACATTCTGCCTCAGACAGGACGGTTTTGTCTCTGACCGTCCGATGTGACGGTGATTACATGCATTGTCATGAGGCTGTAGCATACTGCTTCGGACATTCGTTCCAGTATGCTGCAGCCTTAATGATTTGTCATTACGTACAGTAAACTTTCCTCGAGATTTTTTTCGAATAACATACAGAATGAACCGTAAGCAATGTCCTTAATTTCAAGGTGTTATTCTTTGAGATATTTCAAACAAAAAGTGTAGTACAATTTTGCTGGTTTTTGCTTCCTTTTCGAGAAAAATTTTTTTTTTTTTTCATGTGAAACATTTCTTAGCATGTTTTGCGAACGCCATTGGCTTTTTTTTTTTTAGCGTGATTCACAATTAATTTAATTTAATTTAATTTAATTAATTTATTTAATACTTTACACTTGAGCTACATTAGGCATTGCAGCACGAAAGAGCAGAAGCTGGTGCTCGGGCGCATTTCAGATCAGTTATACAAAAATATATCACAAAATTAAGAGAGTTCATTGAGCAGAATAACTAATAAATGGTAAAATAATACAGCATGTAATAATAGAGTCTATATACAAATAGAAAATATAAAAGTACATAAATATAAGATATCAATTTTTAACTCAATTAGCCTAAACAATTAAATAATTAATCTGATTTGTTTCTTAAATCTATGTGTGTTAAGTGTATTTAGCTCAGGGTAAGCTCTAATTAATGCATTATATATTTTGCGTCCAATATGTTCAGTCACTTTAAGAGAGTAGTGTATTGTAATAAATGAATGAAAGAATTTTAATTTTGTCCTTTAAATGTGTAATTGAGTACCGGGTCTTTCCCGGGGGTTAAAGGCGGTCAGAGCGTGGTGCCGACCACACCACCTCATTCTAGTGCCGAGGTCATGGAAAGCATGGGGCTCTACCTCCATGCCCCCCAAGTGCCTTCATGGTATGTTACGGGGATACCTTTACCTTTACCTTTACCTTTAAATGTGTAGAAATTTTATCCGAACAAATGTAACATTTTAAAATTCCTTTTCAGAATGAAAACTTAAATTTGTTTGGATCAAATTTCAGCATATTTAAAGGACAAAACTAAAATTATTTCGATCATTTATTATCATAATGTACTGCTCTTTTAAATTGACTTCGTATATTGGAAATTAAATCAATAGCTTTCCCAAGACACGCCACGAAATGTTTGATATAGAACTATTTTCTCGAAAAGGAAGCAAAAAACGAGCAAAATGGTATTAAACTTTTTTGTTAGAAATATCTCAAAGAATAAAACCTTGAAATTAAGGATATTGCTTACGGTTCACCCTGTACAGATAATTTCCCCTGGACAAGTTACCAGCCTCTAGTAAGATAGTTTCAGTAGTAGGGTTGCCATCTATTCACATATAATTAACATATAAAGAGTGTCCCAACAAGAACGTCGGATTTAATAATGTGAATAAATGCAACAAAAAACATAACAGAATAAATAACAGCTCCACCAAACCAACAACAAGAAAATGGCGCAATGTCCTAACATTGTCTTGTTATTGTTGGGTTGGCGGCACTGCTATCTGCTCATTTATTTATTTATTTATTTATTTAACCTGATAGAGATAAGGTCATCAGGCCTTCTTTTCCCCTCTACCAGGGGATTACAACTACAATATTAAGAATACAATTACAATTAATAAAAATCAAGGTACTAAAAGATTAACTGATTAATAAAAGCTAGACAGTTTATTGTAAAAATTAAGAAGAGAGGAACATTTTTTTTTATTAATTAAGTAAAAATTAAACCTACTCTACGCAGTAAGAAAATGCTTAATAAGCTTGCTTGTTATCCCTTTTTGTTGCATTTATAAACATTATTAAATCCGGGGTTCTTGTTGGGACACCCTATATATATATATATATATATATATATATATATATATATATATACGGGGTAGCCAGCTTCTCGTTTGAATGAATGTGATATTTCACGGCTGGAAATGCCATTATCGTATCGTACTGTGTAAACAGATGCAATAAAGATCAGTTTTATGCAATAATCGATAGTTGGCAATCTTCTGTCTTCTATCACTGGAATCACACGTTTCTGCTTGCATTCTGCAAGATGACTTACTCGATAGAAAAAAGAGTGCAGATTGTGGAAGCATATGTGAGAGAATGGCTTCGTTTAAGGAAACCCGCGAAATATTCATGGTCAAGTTTTCGGGTAGAGGCTAACCAGCAAAGAGAACTATATAGGGTTTGATTAATAAGTAATGCGCTATGGGATATGTGCATAATGCCAAAAAACAAAGAACCCCTTCAGTTCACACCCCAGAAGTTATTGACATTTTCCGAAGGCTTATTCATAGTCCGAAGAATTCAACACGTAAACTGGCGACTGAGAATCCTAAAATCGTGGCATCAGCAGTACTACATGACCAAAAAATCAATATATTTACTCTTTACTGACCCGGGATAATTTTTCGTGCCCCATCCTCTAATTACACAATCATAAAATACTACAAGAAACTAATTTGGCACGAAATACAAATTTCAAGAAACAAAACACTTAGATATTACATTGAGATGATTTTCTTAAGACCAACAGAAAGGAGTGTTTCCATTATACAATATCACCAAAAACTACAATACGAAAATTTCTCTTGGAAAAATAAAAGCTATGGATATATGTGGAAAAATATAAGACTGGTGAAAACAAAGTCGGAATGAAATATTGTAGAACAAGTACAATATCCGATGTTAAAATTATACACACCTAAAATTATAGAATTACAAAAAAAAAAAATAAATTGAATTATTAAACGGAATTTCGGGAAAAAATTGTCAATACGAACAAAATTACAATTACGTAATATGGCAAAAAAAAGTCTCTCTGAAATATAGCAGTGAAAACTGGATTCTGAATTTCAAATATATGTAAAGCCAAACTACCTGTGTGCAAGCAGCCACGTCTGTCTTGTAAGTTGTGTAAGAAGTGATTGATATAAAATTCAAATATCATTACCATTTTGTTCTTAAATAATTAATATCCCCTCTTCCAGGATCATCCGTCCACAAAATTTTATGTAGCGAATCCTGGTTCATTTGGAATTCTGCTAGTGTTTGTAGAGCGAAGTTGACTCGAATCGCTTTGTCGGCCTCCTTCAGTTCAGAAAGTGTTTTCGTATTTTTAAAGATTAGTTTCAGGGTCTTCTGAGAATTCCCCATACTGTTAGCAACTTCATTTGCAGTTTTCTTACAACTCTTTCCTACTACTTGCTTCATATTTTCGGAAGATTCGCTGATTTCTTCAACTTCTTGTGAAACCATCGCGGCATCAATGTCGTGTTGTAAGAGTTTAGGTCTACCAGGCCGCGTTTTAACTTGCATGGAACATGTTCCACAATGAATACCGATCATAGGACGCACATCTCAAACACTTTAGAGTTTTAAGGCTCATTCACAATGAAAATTAAACATAACCTAAGCGTTAACTTAAAAATATAAACGTTACGGTAAAATCAAGATCATTCACGATAGAAACATAAACATAACAGGAAACATACTTGGTAACCATGGAAACATAACGACGACGCCATTTCCTCATATTCTGTCGTATACTTCAGCGCTCCACGATTGTGTTCTGTTTGCAAATCACGTAAGCATAAGCATGAAAGTTTGGAGTTTGCAAACTTTCATGTTAACGTCTTACGGTCATGTTTATGTCAATGCTTACGTGAATCATTGTGAATGATCCCATTTGGTAGCCTGGGCGCAAACTTCTGTGTTTATGTTACGGTTATGTTTAATTTTCATTGTGAATGGGCCCTTATATCTTGTCTCAACGTTGAAAAAGTCTATAGTGCGTTCATAACAACAATGAATAACATTAATTCGCGTCTACGGACACAAAATCTGGTTTCGAAAAGTAAGTAAGCCTGTATACAAAAAGAAGAGACATCTACAGACGCCATCTAGTTCACAACAATAGAACCAGTACTCAACAATCGTACACAGGCCTTCGGATTTCACCCAAAAGATAAACTCGCGATATGACCAGAGATGTTAAAGCGAATATAAATAACAGCAAAAAAAAAAAAGAAGACGCAAATAACCCACATAATAATTGCTTGGATCGCTCTGGTTTCTTAAAATAGAAATTAAATGTATCAAAATAATAAAAAGAGAGGAATTAAAAACAAAAAAACAACTACAATATTATTATTATTATTATTATTATTATTATTATTATTATCATTATTATTATTATTATTATTAAAAGCATGGTCATTCGACGAAAAATGAAGAAATTAAACGTGGGAAATGAGGCAGTGAATCAAATGGATAGCTTCAAATACTTGAGGTATACCTCATAAGCAGTAACATGAGCTGCTGTCAGGAAGTCAAAAGGGAGATAGCAATGGCAAAGGAAGCTTTTAATATAGGGTGCGGCAGTGCGATATGACGATTTTTATAGCCCTGTTGTGGGACACTCAGGACGAATTAAAAGAAAACACACATACTGGAAGTAATCTAGTACAATGCAATTTATTAATGTATGGTTACTTTTTAAAAACTACGTTTTGTAAATAGCCCGCACGGCAACGAATACATTCCTGCAATCTGCTATGAAAATTTTCTATAACTCGCCCCAACAAAACAGGTTCGATGGCACTAATTTCGTTTCTTATGTTTCGTTTCAGCTGGATGATGGTGCGAGGCTTGTTGCGATACACCCTACTTTTGAGATAACCCCATAGGAAGTAATCAGCGCACATTGCTCATGGTTCAATGAACTGTCTGCGAAACATGTTTCCAGGATGAATAATTTCACGATTTGGAGACACTGCCTGGCCGCCAAGATCTCCTGACTTGACTGCAGCTAATTACTTCCTACGGGGTTATCTCAAAAGTAGGGTGTATCGCAACAAGTCACTCATCATCATCATCCGAACTGAAACAAAACATAAGAAACGAAATTAGTGCCATCGAACTTGTTTTGTTGGGGGCGAGTTATGTAGATTTTTTATTTATTTTATTGGGTTATTTTACGACGCTGTATCAACATCTAGGTTATTTAGCGTCTGAATGATATGAAAGTGATAATGCCGGTGAAATGAGTCCAGAGTCCAGCACCGAAAGTTATCCAGCATTTGCTCGTATTGGATTGAGGGAAAACCCCGGAAAAAAACCTCAACCAGGTAACTTGCCCCAACCGGGATTCGAACCCGGGCCACCTGGTTTCGCAGCCAAACGCGCTGACCGTTACTCCACAGGTGTGGACGAGTTATGTAGAACTTTAATAGCAGATTTCAGGAATGTATTCGTTGCCGTTAGGCTTCTTACGAAACGTAATTTTAAAAAGTAACCAGACTTTAATAAATTGCATTGTACTAGATTGCTTCCAGTATGTGTGTTTTCTTTTAATTCGTCCTGAGTGTCCCATAACAGGGTTATAAAAACCGTCATATCCCACTGCGGCACCCTACAGAAGAAGGATCATTTTCTGTGACCTATGGAAAGGAACTAAGGAAGAGACTAGTGAAGTGCTCTGTGTGGAGTGTGGAATTGTTGCGTCAAAAACATGGAGATTACGACGAAAAGAAGAGAAACTTCTGGAAGCATTTGAAATGTGTATATGAAAACGAATAGAGCGTGTGAAATGAACAGTCAGAGTAAGAAATGAAGCTGTATTGGAAAGAGTGGGTTAAGAAAGACTGATGCTGAAGCTGATCAGAAAGAGAAAAAGGAAATGGCTCGGTCACTCGCTGAGAAGAAACTGCCTACTGAAGGATGCACTGGAAGGAAAGGTGAACGGAAGACAAGTTCAAGACAGAAGAAGTATCAGATGATGGACAACATTAAGATTTATGGACTGTATGCGAAAACGAAAAGGCGGAAAAAGGTAAGACTGGAGGATAATGAGTTTGCACTGAAGGAACCTGCCCTTGGGCAAACAAAAATGGATTAATTATGTTTCACTGTTATTATTTTTCTATTTAGACTATATCATAAAAATTATTTATTAGAACGGCCCCGAGGTTCACTCAGCCTCCTATAAAATTGAGTACCGGGTCTTTCCCGGAGGGGTAAAAGGCGGTCAGAGCGTGGTGCCGACCACACCAACTCATTCTAGTGCCGAGGTCATGGAAAGCATGGGGCTGTACCTCCATACCCAAGTGCCTTCATGGCATGTTACGGGGATACCTTTTACCTTTTAGTAGTGAAGAGTTGTTTCTCGCAATATATTTAAAACTATTTATCTGCCCAAATGATTTATTGCTTATTACATTTCTGTATCTGAGATTATGCTTCCCTCGAAGTGACGTTGTTCTTTGTATTGCAATATTTTTAGATTATATATACTCCTCCATTAATTATAAGCAGCTAACTGAAGACTTCCTTCCATGTACTAAAATTGCTTGATTGTTTGCAGATAAGACTATGTTTAAAATTGTATGACTTACCTTAAAATCCTTTTATTAAATATTTTACCATTTCCATGTAACATCACTGACATAAATCCGGAAGAAAATGACACAAAATAAGACTTTCATATTTCATATATTAATTAATATTGGTAATTTGATTTCTTTCTCCCAGTCCAGTTTAAATACATCTAACATTATTTCGTAAAGAACTTGTGCTATTGACACAAGAGATAATTTTGGAGAAATCCTGTATTTCTCATGATTATCTAGAATTAATTTGTTTCTGGAGACCCTATCAAACGCCTTTCCGTAATCTACAAATAATATGAATGTTGAAAAATTATATTCATTTATTTTTCAAAAGTTGTTGCATTATAAATATTATAAACGTAAGTAAATAGATATCAGAAACATTTATTCATTTTTTTATCAGATAACGTTATGAATATCCATGGATACCTACAAAAAGAAAATAACTGAGACACAATCGGTAGAAAAAGTATTCCATATAATAAAATGTTATTAAAATGTTAACAAGCTTTATTTTGTAAATTATATACTGATCAAATAAACAATAACAATTAATTCAATTCTGGTCACAGCAGCCAGAAACGCTGTACACCATCTGCCATGTTTGTACCAACGGCTAAAAAAATAATAGTCTACGATACATATAATCACACACAGAACGTCACTAATTAACACTGCTAACAAAGCTGCACAGCCTTGTTAATTCCTACTTCGTCCCCCGGTTGCCACAATGCTCGACCCTGTGCGTTGCAGATGGCGTATTACAGCCCAGAAATGATTAACTATGTCCACATGACTTTACTTCGCCCACTGTTGCCATTTTGTCTGCACTCGGTGTTTTTTAGTTTCCACATAACACCTCACAATATTTATTTAGTCAATAGTGTTACCATATTTACTCTGAAATCTAGAGACAGGCAAAATATGAAATTTCATACTTCAAACCAGCGGTCCTCAACCTTTGATAAGCGTATCACCGGTGGTACGTGAACAACGGCTGGGTGGTACTTAAAGTGTGAAATAAAATTGTCATTAAATATAAGTATATATAGCCGTTTTCTCTATATTTTATGGAACACTAATTAAATAAATTATAATAGCAACTTTTTTTATTTAACATGTCTAAATAAAGCAATCACTAATTGATTAACCAGCGGACTTATGTAAGTCTGTGCGGCTTACAGCTGTTTCGGTGCTTCATCACACCATCCTCAGAGCCTACTAAATCTCGGCGTCATCTCGAACTTCTCTGCCTGTTGTGTGGGTGCGTTTGATTGTTGAAAGGTGTTGAAAAGTGGAGTCAAATAGTGTGTGTGTGTACTGAAATTGATGTGTGTTGAGAATTTGATCAGGGTGTTTTTTTTTGTGTGTTGACAAATAAATACAACCCCACAGGCGTATACAAACTCACATGTAATAGTTGCGACAAGTTCTACATTGGACAGACAGGCAGATCATTCCAAACACATTAAAGCTATAACCAGAGGACACAATACATCTACATACGCCGATCACATAACCAATGCTAACCATATATACAATAACATAAATGCGGACATGGAAATCCCACATATACAACCTAAGAACCAAAAACTCAACACACTAGAAAAATACGAAATATACAAACACACTAAAACACACCCTGATCAAATTCTCAACACACAGATCAATTTCAGCACATACACACTAGATTAAAAATAATGGTCCGTTATTGAAAAAGGTTAAGAATTGCTGCTCTAAACCATTCTTACTACCGTGGAAACTAGTATTTTCACAATTCGCGTTGTGTAGAATGAAATTAACACCCAAAACAATTTCATATTTCATAATATGTTGGCGAAATTTTCATATTTTATAAAATCTTCATATTTTTTCACACTTTGCATGATTTTTCCTCTCCCGTTAATAGCTCTATAATTACCACTAAACTGGGCATTCTATACGCTATGCCATATAGCGATAGAAGAGAATTATATTTTTCAGGAAACTTACAATTAATATTTGAGGAGAAAAATTCGCTCCGGGGTAGGGGATCGAACCCGGGTCCTTGGTTCTATGCCGAATTCAATCCACAGCACCGGATCGAATTCTCCTCCTTCAGTGTTTCCCTTTTGTGGCCTTACTCCAAGTGGGCGATCCGGTGCTGTGGATTTAACTCGGCGTAGCTCAGTGGTCAGAGTGCTTGGTACGTAGAACCAAGGACCCGGGTTCGATCCCCGGCGCCGGAGCGAATTTTTCTCCTCAAATATTAATTGTCAATATTACAGATATTATTCTGTAGGACAAATTAATAAATCCATAATATTTTCAGGGAACACTTGAAGGAAGCCAAGCCACTCATTCTACCAATATTCCGTGATGCTCAAGGGCAAGCGAAAGCTCACAATTCGAGTCACTGAACTCGAAGAGTGAATGAATTGGAAAAGCCAAAACAAAATAAGTAGTTCCTATTTCACATTTGCTCATTTTTTTTCAAATCCAATTAGTCTTTTCAGTGTTGCCATCTCTACATATATATACATGTAAATTAATATTTTAAACTGATTTAAATTTTTTTTGCAACCTCATGTGCTTTTCATCGTAAAAAGATAATATTAACTGACAGGAGTAATCTTATGCCAGAAAATATAGAAAATATACGTTGTACTGTAACCAAAGTTGAGTCCAGATAATATAAGAACACACATACGTAGGTGACCCGGATTCGAATGCTGGTCGCGGAAAGTTACATGGTTGAGATTTTTTCCGGGGTTTTCCCCTCAACTCAATATGAGCAAATGTTGGGTAACTCTGTGCTGGACCCCGGATTCATTTCACTGGCATTACCAACTTCATTTCATTCAGACGCTAAATAAACTGAGATGTTGATACAGCGTCGTAAAATAATCCACTAAAAATTAGAACACACACACACTCTCTCCCTCCCCCCTCTCTCATCATGAATTTAGTTGTTCTTACTAAGAAATTCACAGGATTATTTTAAGGAATGGTTAAGTAAGGGATATGATAATATATCTATGTTATTGTCTAAAGACTAACATTGACATTGAAAAAAATAAAAATAAGGGGTGCTATTCATAGACATTTTGCTAGCCCACGCTACGAGCGTGCTAAACTAGCCCCGGCTATCGACTGGTTACTTGTACAGGATTCATATCATATCGCTAACACTGGTTTATGAATACGAAAAACGTTAGTTCGCTGATCATCCACCGGAAGCTCGCGCTAAGAATGTCTATGAATACGGGCCAAGGTCTCTACATAAGGAGGCCATAAATTTCCGTTACTTCTATTTAAAGAAAAATAAACAAAATGAATGCCAATTCCTTATAGTACTATTTACTGAAAAATAAAAGTGAATTTAAGATACTCTTCTGTGACACAAACCGGTAATTATCCAAACAAAGCGTGTGCATCGCTATTCTCATGGCAAAGGATAATACGCCGGCAAGTTCTGTGGGACATTTTTGTAGCGTTGCTGGCGTTACACGGGTGAAAGAAAGCAAGTTTGACAGCATTTCTGAGTACACGAACGGTACACAAACAGAAGCCTATGTTTATTATTATTATTTACATAAGGGTGACGGGATTTTGAATTAGATAGACTATAATTTCAAATTCATTCAACTATTGGATGAACCTGCATAGATGTGATATTTTCATTAAATGTAGGCTACAGTACCAGAAAAAGTAATGGGCCGACTCTAGGATGTCGTTTCATAGCGCGATTCACACGATAACGTTCGTAAGAACATTGACACACCGATCAGAAGCAGGGTCTTTCGTCTCGTCTCAGTAGTTCATACGGCTAAACAGTCTCTCATGCGGAAGGGAGTGGGTTCGAGGCTCATCGCAGTGCGTTTTTTCCCTGAATAACGTTAAAATAAAGTATTGGGACCGATGTTTCAGTTTGTTTAACAAAAAGTGGAACAATTAGGCCTACTGCTCAACTCCAGTATGGTACGGTATGGTTTATTGACTTTGCCGGCTTTGAGTGCTGTACACATATAAAACAGATTGCTCAGCCTTATAGGCTTTGATGTTAACAACTTTTATCAATTTCACTATGCTGCCATCTAGCTACTGTATAAGAAGTCACGTTGTAACTCTCATTTTAATTGTATGGAGCAACTGTACTTCCATTTAGCGGTCGTTCTCAATCGACGGTGGCGATCCTCGTGGTTGTTCTCTTCCACATGTTACCGTTTTTAACATGGGGATGGCCAATCTGTGATAGGGCTTTGAGCCAGCGGCCGTTACAATGCCTTACAAGTGCAGGATAGATATACATATATCAGACTTTTTCTGGCATAAGTGCTTTGTCCTCAGTGTCCTCATTCTGCGAAATGCCACGTGTTGCAGATGGCGCACCACGGCATGGACGGCCTGGACATGCTAGACCCCATCTCCACGTCCTCCATGACCACGCTGGCGCCCATGTCGGACGGCGGGGGCGGCGCGCACGGGGGCCACCACCCGCAGCTGCACGGGCCGTCCGTGTACGGGCCGGCGGCCGCCATGAACTCCATGATGTCCGGACACCACCACCACCACCACCACGGCGGGCCGCTGTCGGGGCACGGGCCGCCCGGCCACCACGGCCCGCACCACCACCCCGCGCACCCTGCCGCGCACCACCCGGCCATGGCGGCGGCCGCGGCGGCTGCGGCGGCGGCGGGGCTACACCCCGACTCGGACACGGACCCGCGCGAGCTGGAGGCGTTCGCGGAGCGCTTCAAGCAGCGGCGCATCAAGCTGGGCGTGACGCAGGCCGACGTGGGCAAGGCGCTCGCCAACCTCAAGCTGCCGGGCGTGGGCGCGCTGTCGCAGAGCACCATCTGCCGCTTCGAGTCGCTGACGCTGTCGCACAACAACATGATCGCGCTCAAGCCCATCCTGCAGGCCTGGCTGGAGGAGGCGGAGGCGCAGGCCAAGAACAAGCGGCGCGACCCCGACGCGCCCAGCGTGCTGCCGGCGGGCGAGAAGAAGCGCAAGCGCACGTCCATCGCGGCGCCCGAGAAGCGCTCCCTCGAGGCCTACTTCGCCGTGCAGCCGCGGCCCTCGGGCGAGAAGATCGCCGCCATCGCCGAGAAGCTGGACCTCAAGAAGAACGTGGTGCGCGTGTGGTTCTGCAACCAGAGACAGAAGCAGAAACGCATGAAGTTCGCGGCGCAACACTGACAGCAGGCGCCGGGGGCGGCGCCCACCCCGGTGCCCATCCCCGCCGCGACCCACTGTATATAACTGTACATACCCAACCGCCCGTAGAGTAGCGTAGCGTAGCCACGTCGCACGTTCCGCTTTGTACAGACAGCAGCGTTTTAATACTCGGACAGTGCAATATGTACATAAGACTCGG
Organism: Periplaneta americana; assembly: GCF_040183065.1. Classification (NCBI taxonomy): domain Eukaryota; kingdom Metazoa; phylum Arthropoda; class Insecta; order Blattodea; family Blattidae; genus Periplaneta; species Periplaneta americana. Next base: position 168,899,418 of record NC_091125.1, on the reverse strand, counting down.
CTCCTCTCGGCGTCGGGGTTCCGGCGTGCGTGAGTGCGTGCATGGGTGCGTGAGTGCGTGCGCGAGAGCCGGTCCATGTGCTGGAGCCCCCGCGACATTGCCGTGACTTAAGAAATGTTTCTACAGGGTAACTATTCATATCAATCATTCCATAGAGGTGACAGTGCTGCAGCGGACAACATATCATCACAAGTCACAGTATCACTAGACACTTGTGAACTACTTGATAAGCTCATTTTTATATCTAGTCTCCCGAGTCACCTAGAGTAGAGCAGTTTCCATCAGATCTTTTCTTTCAGTGTCATGTTCTCAACTTCATTCATTCCAATAAAGTCTTGGTGTTAACTGTTGGCGCCGCCCGTCCGTCACACCTGCCACTTCGCACGTCGGCGGTCGCAGCTGTGACGCACGGACTGCCTCCTGTCTTTGTCCTCCCCGCCATCCGTACCTCAATACCTCATTGTTGATGGTTGACGTCTCCAGCAGAGGAATAGCCGGAGACTCACAAGTGATGTTGCTTTCTTAAGGCTCATTCACAATTAAAATTAAACATAACTTAAGCGTTAACTTAACGTTACAGTAAAATCAAGAAGTCATACCATCATTCACGATAGGAACATAAACATAACAGTAAACATACTTGGTAACCATGGAAACACAACGACGTCATTTCCTCATATTCTGTCGTATACTTCAGCGCTCCACGATTGTGTTCTGTTTGCAAATCACGTAAGCATAAGCATGAAAGTTTGGAGTTTGCAAACTTTCATGTTAACGTCTTACGGTAATGTTTATGTTAATGCTTATGTGAATCATTGCGAATGATCCCATTTGGTAGCCTGGCCGCAAACTTCTGTGTTTATGTTACGGTTATGTTTAATTTTCATTGTGAATGGGCCTTTACAAACAGTGGCTATAGGGCTACAATTACGTGACGGAAATAAATTATTTATCCATAAGTTGTGGGGAAAATGCAGGGAAAAAAAAGTTTGGTGAGAGAACTGATGCATTATCTCCTTATATTTGAAGGTGATTCCGATGAAATAAACGGAATGTTGTACTTGATCAACAAGAAAAGAAAGAGCAGTCTAAACCTGGACTAAAAGGCTTGTATCTTCGAAGTATGACGAATTGAGGCATTCTCTGGAACATGAACTTAACTACAAAATCTTGAATTTGAGATCATCAAACACTTTAGATCTGGTATGACAAAACTATGCAGAACGACATTTATACAGGCTGGAAGTGAAATAATCCTGCAGAATTTCAGAGCGAATAGCTCATGTTGTATATAACAAAAAAATGTAACACCATACTCGTGGAAAATTCATAGTTTTCTCAGAAAAAACTGTTTTTTTTTTCCAACTGTTTAGCACCCACTTTTTTGGTAACTATCGCCAGTCGGATTGTAAATCTAATAATAAGGAATCACATATCCCTTTTGCGTATTTCAATAGCGTGGACGTTTTTCGTGTAAATTTAATTTAAAACCACTGAATAACACATCCACATCTCAATATTGGAGTTAGAGGAGGCCCGAGGCAGTTCACGTACGCTGAGTTCGTTGACCTCTTACATCTATAGTCCTATATATATATATATATATATATATATATATATATATATATATATATATAGGCCTATATAAAATTCGAACTGGTAATGGAAATTACGGGAAAACGGCTGAACGGATTTTGACCCTTGGAACCCAAAGATTTTTCAGAAAAATAGTAGTTTTCAATGAAATGTCAATTTTCCTACATAGTTTTCCCTTTTTCCAAAATCCATCTGTCGCCAGTTTTGAGACACAATGACTTTTCCGAATAAAACAAAACACACACACACACACACACACACACACACTACAATAAACAATATTACACGAAGGCCATGCATGACCTGCAGGATTGCTGACATATTTAGAACAAATCAGAGCAAATTCTGTGATATCATAATGAGAAAAATATGTCGATCTTCATTTGTGTAATTTTTATAACGTCTCTACAATTGGTTATTAAAAACTTTTAAGACTTACTAAAAACAAGTCACTATATAAATATTAATGATATACGAAACTCAAACCTTTTGGGGTTATATAAGTAGACGTAGAGAATATCTTAAATTAGATCTTCATTTCTATAATTTACTGAATGACGGCTGTATAATATATATATATATATATATATATATATATATATATATATATAGTATACAGTATGTTACTGAAAGCTACAAAACTTACGTAAGTTAAAATTATTGTTATTAAAAATGATGTATTTTTATAGTTATTAATCAAGTGGTGTGGGTCTTTTTCATATATTTAATGGCGGTGTGGTGTGGATATTTATATGCGTGATTCTCTCCAGTATTGTCTGGAGACAAAGACCAAAAGGCCTACAAGATTTTGCAGTCTCCCGATCATTTCAGCAAGGTCTCTTAGCAGGATAAAATGATTCTACCCTCTACATTTCAAGGTACTTCACGAAACATGCAGCAGCTATACATGCTATGTCTATTGTTCGAAAGCATGGCAAATGTGACATTTTCTTACTCTCACCTACAATCCACAATGACCTGAAGTAGCTAGTATTGCTTTACTCCCACATGAAAAATCCACTGATCGCCCTGATATTATTACTTGCGTTTTCGCTTTTATTTGGCATAAAAAAAACCATTCAGAGAGAGTATGCTTCATTATTATGAAAGCAAATAACTTTTAAAATGACTGGTAGGCCTATTCTTCATTGAAAATAAATCTGAAAAACTTTTATTTGAACTTCTAATTAATTTAGTTTGCAGCATTTGCTGCACAAGCCACTAGTCTGTATTACAATACGAAAGGAGACTGTGAGCGGCGATGTTGCCAGACTGCTGGAACTTCCAACTTAATTTTCTAATTAACCATGCATTTAATCACAAAACGTAATATAGGTTTTCTATTCCTGTAAGTGTACCCTATCGTTCCTTTCAAGCTGCAGGATTATTTCACTTCCACCCTGTATGTTTCTAGAGGGCGTTGTGTTTGTTGGAGAGAAATAATATTTTGTCAGGAGATAGGTGTATTATTACAGATTCAATATATCCTGGACAACGGAAAAGGAACGCAAAGTACGTTAAGTTGTTATTCCAGTATGTAATACACTTGTAAGATATACGTTACTTACCCGAGGCTATTACATGTATCTGGTGAAGCGAAGCATTTGTTCAATGTCAGATGGGACAATTATAATATTTAAACACTGATATATTCGTTTCTCAATATGATTGATAAATATTTTAAGTCTTCGTGGTGTTAAACATTGTATGAGGTTTTCTTTTTAGTCTTTGCACCGTGTTACAGATGGATTAACACCCGCAGTGTTGAAGCTTCCTATCGCCTCAATATCGAAGATACAGCAAGAGAATCCTGATTAATACACTTTTCTTTACTTTCCGTGGTGTTGGCAGTTTTGAACAGTTGTGGTTTCTGTAATACATGCTGAAAAAAATTGAAAATCTCATATTAAGACTAGTAAAATTGTACTGAAATGCATTCTGAGACGAAGATGAATTAGAAGCAATAAGTGTGTACAATATTGGAAGCCAAAAGATAGAGTTAATATAAATTATATTGAAAAGTCACGAAGAAAAGTTAATCTCAAGTATTCAACTTTGTGTACAACTATGAATAACTGTGCTACTCTAAGGTAGGCCTATCTGAATATTACATTATTTTCATTCAATAAATACAAAACTGCCATATAATATTGATGTACACTCCACAATTTAACACATCCACAGTTTATTGCATTATTTAAAATAATTACAAAAATGTGGAAGTTTTGATTCAATTATATATATTCAACAAAATTTAATTAAAATTAAAGCATTAATAGGTTAAGTTTAAATTATGCCTAGAGTTATAGTTGTTCGCGCATACTTAATTTAAATGGAATCCGTACTAATGAAACGTTCATCATTTGAACAATACAGGGTGATTCATTATTACGTGTAAATACTTTGTGTGTGTATTATAGAGGTGAAACTAAGACTAAAACGTTCTATGTAACTTTTTCTCAAAATCTTTAATTTCAGAGTTCCAGTAGATGGCACCTAGGTCGTAGTAACTGCATAGGCATTACTCTTCTCTCACACATTTGGTGTGGTATTGTGGGGAATCAGTTACTCGGACCTCGAGTTCTACCTCCGTTGTTGAATGGGGAATCTACCGCGCATTCTTGGAACGCGAATTGCATGGTCTGCTACATGATATCCCTCTTGCAACGCGAGTGAACTTATGGTTTATGCACGATGGCGCTCCTGCGCATTACTGAAGGGCGTATCTCAATGCTGTGTATCCAGAACAATGGATTGGCCATGCAGGGCCAACTCCTTGGCCAGCCAGATCACCAGACATGAACCCTCTGGACTTCTACCTTTGAGGCCGCCTGAAGTCGTTAGTGTATGCCTCTGCTGTACCTAACGTAGAAGTACCACAACAGAAAATTAAACATGCGTGTGGAATTGTTCGTAATGAGTTGAACGGGCTGTGTAACGTTCAGAGATCACTAAGGCGGCGGGCACAGGTATGTCTTCAAGTTGAGGGACAGCACTTTGAACACGCATTACACTAAGAATTGTGCAAATGTGCAAAGTCTAGAAGAAATTGCTTTTCATTCTTTACTGTGTTTGGTTTTAGTTCACAAAACGTGCATAAGTGGACTGCCGAGGATATGGGTTTAGTGACTTTGGTTGTTTTTGTATTGAAGTCCAAATGCACTGTACGAAAGTGATAATTAGTTTACATTTGGCGTGTTATCCTTCCTTTGTTTGGGAGCGCAAGTTCCACGCAAAATAGCGTTAACTCTGGAATTAAAGGTTTTGAGAAAAAGTTGTATAGAACGTTTTAGTCTTAGTTTCACCTCTATATTACACACACAAAGTATTTACACATAATAATGAATCACTCTGTATAGCTACTTTATGTGTCAGGAGGTAGCCTGTGTCTCCGACACTTGATTGGAAACCGTTTTATTTTCAAATACCAAAACCTCTGGTCCTTGTAATATGCCGACTATGTCTACAAGAACAAGAAACTCACTACTTTTGACTGCCTAAAGTTCATTCAATATCCTCGTACTAGTGGGAACAGAGCAGTCCAAAATTCGAAATTCTTCTATTTGATTAGGGTCTACTGTGTTTTTAGAATAAAAACATCTCACCCAAGACGATGTTGTTGGAAAATCGTGGATGAATCCGTGATTTCCTGTGATTGGGACAGATTTCGAATCGTTTCTTTTCTGATCTTCAGTGAGATCATCTGGCATCCACATTTCGTAAACAAAAACACTCATTTTTCGACATTTGATCACAATATAAGCCCTTTCTTTTGTCACCCACAAGAAAAGTTAAAATTTCTAACTTCTTCTGTCATTAATCCATGTGCTGTTTCCACATTTACATCTGTAAGTTATTAAATAGACTTCTCGATATGAGCTTGTCGTCCATATCAATATTAGACTACTTACTGCACCGCTTTTCTCAAGAAAAAAGGAATTGAAAAGCCCAAAGTCGACATTCCATTGAAGGAATACTGAATTTCTCAGCTCTTCTATAAAGGTCAAGCTAAAATGACAATAGCTCAACTTCAACAATCAAGAAAGTAATTAATACAACACTCAGATGCAAATGCATGTGCTATTAGATTTTGTGATCATTTATTTTTTCAGCTTTTAATTTCTCACACTGCTCCGCGGTCAACCCGCGAATTTTTAACACTGCCCATGTAAGAAAGCGAATTTGTGTGCTGTGTTATCAATGATTATTTTCCTTTACTTCGTTATTAAATACCTGTTCAAGTATTTAAAATGGAATTATGTGGGCTTACTGTGTTTCATCTGCATGATCCGTTGCTAAGCAAGTGACGTCTGAATAGCGTAACGTAACTCATTTGCCCGATATTTTGATTTACTCATTGTCGTTGCTAAGCAACTCACGTCACATGTTGAAGTTTGCATAACGTATTAGTCATTTTACGCTTCAGAAAGAATTAATATATGATTTTATAAAGAAAAATTAAGAACTAGTCATTAGTAGGATATTACTTGTGCTATGAAGTTTCTGGATTAGATAGGGAACAATGGAGGAAAAAAACTAAATGAACAACATGATACTTTGAGGGAAAACTACAGCACTGTAGAAAGTCCTATATTATTATTATTATTATTATTATTATTATTAAAACCTTAATTGGGTTTTATTTTAAATCAGAAAAACACAATGACGACTAACTTCAAGATCAGCGTACGATTTTCTTAGTAAGTTTTCTACTAGGCTATATAGAATAAAAATCCAACGAGATAATGAGGTTCATATAGACATGAAATTTTTCGCTAAGTGATATTAATTATATACGAAGAACTATTTATATACTATTTGTAAACTTTGTGACTTTTGACCTTTTGCAACGACAAGAAGTAGTGGAGAGTATCTTATTCTTCAAGTTTGTCGTTCCTACAGTAAACTAATTTACTGTATTACGTGTGAGCGAATCACCAAAGCAAAATCTAATAAATTTTAACATTTACCGAACTCGCCACCCTATCACATTATCTCCTGGCCTAGTTGCCTCATGAGTGATGCCTTGTTGATATCGCTTGTGGGTCCACATCTGTCTTCCGACAGTTGACTAAACAACAAACCGGTATGTTACTTCTTAAGAGTATGATAACTTTAAAAGCATTAAATGAAATAAGAAAAATTTGATAGGGACCACATTTGAAGAAGACGTAGGATAGTTTCTCTGGAAATTTTTTGTTATGATAGTGCTAGAATAATTAATGAAACAGTAATTAATATGGTTAAAAAGGGAATAGATGTGAAATTAAGACAGGCAAGGGTTTGCCACAGGTTTGTACTTTGTCCCCCACATTACTCAAGATTTTCATTGCTGCAAGTTAAAGAGATTTGTAAAAAAAAAAAAAAATAATAAGAATATGAGAAATCCAATTAAGCATAATTTATATCTTCGTCATCAATCATCAGATGGTGAAGAAGCAGACTACATGTGTCCAAATTAATAAAAGAGTATTAATTTAGGGTCTGAAAATTAACTATAGTGAAAAAGAATACCGGCACTTACTTACAAATGGCTTTTAAGGAACCCCGAGGTTCACTGCCGCCCTCACATAAACCCGCCATCGGTCTCTATCCTGTGCAAGATTAATCCAGTTTCTACCACCATATCCCACCTCCCTCAAATCCATTTTAATATTATCTTCCCATCTACGTCTCGGCCTCCCCAAAGGTTTTTTTTCCCCCCTCCGGTCTTCCAACAAACATTCTATATGCATTTCTGGATTCGCCCATATATGCTACATGCTTGCCCATCTCAAACGTCTGGATTTGATGTTCATGATTATTTCAGGTGAAGAAAACAATGCGTGCAGTTCTGTGTTGTGTAACTTTCTCCATTCTCCTGTAACTTCATCCCTCTTAGCTCCGAATATTTTCCTAAGAACCTTATTCTCAAACACCCTTAATCTCTGTTCCTCTCTCAAAGTGAGAGTTCAAGTTTCACAACCATACAGAACAACCGGTAATATAACTGTTTTATAAATTCTAACTTTCAGATTTTTTGACAGCAGACTAGAAGACAAAAGCTTCTCAACTGAATAATAACAGGCATTTCCCATATTTATTCTGCGTTTAATTTCCTCCCGAGTGTCATTTACATTTGTTACTGTTGCTCCAAGATATTTGAATTTTTCCAAATCTTCGAAGGATAAATCTCCATTTTTTTAGTTCCATTTCGTACAATATTCTGGTCACGAGACATAATCATATACTTAGTCTTTTCGGGATTTACTTCCAACCCTATCGCTTTACTTGCTTCAACTAGAATTTCCGTGTTTTCCCTAATCGTTTGTGGATTTTCTCCTAACATATTCACGTCATCAATCATTATTAATAATAATAAATAATAATAATAAATATCATTTACACATGCCAATTTTAGTAAATACTCATAAATAATATAGTATTAAAAAGATTATAACATACATTCACTCATATACTAATTAGATCACTCATTCAATTACCCACTCATTGACAGTTACTCATTCACTTATTCATATTCACGCATTTATTTACTCACTCATTTACTCATTTATCCCTTCTTTCATTCATTTTTTCATTCGTTTATTCGTTCATTTTTTCATTCGTTTATTCGTTCATTTTTTCATTCGTTTATTCGTTCATTTTTTCATTCGTTTATCCGTTCATTTGTTCATTCGTTTATTCATTCATTTTTTCCATTCGTTTATCCGTTCATTTGTTCATTCGTTTATTCGTTCATTTTTTCATTCGTTTATTCGTTCATTTGTTCATTCGTTTATTCGTTCATTTTTTCATTCGTTTATTCGTTCATTTTTTCATTCGTTTATTCGTTCATTTTTTCATTCGTTTATTCGTACATTTTTTCATTCGCTTATCCGTTCATTTGTTCATTCGTTTATTCGTTCATTTTTTCATTCGTTTATTCGTTCATTTTTTCATTCGTTTATTCGTTCATTTTTTCATTCGTTTATTCGTTCATTTTTTCATTCGTTTATTCGTTCATTTTTTCATTCGTTTATTAGTTCATTTTTTCGTTCGTTTATTCGTTCATTTTTAGTTCGTTTATTCGTTCATTTTTTCATTCGTTTATTCGTTCATTTTTTCATTCGTTTATTCGTTCATTTTTTCATTCGTTTATTCGTTCATTTTTTCATTCGTTTATTCGTTCATTTTTTCATTCGTTTATTCGTTCATTTTTTCATTCGTTTATTCCTTCATTTTTTCATTCGTTTAATCGTTCATTTTTTCATTTGTTTATTCGTTCATTTTTTCATTCGTTTATTCGTTCATTTTTTCATTCGTTTATTCGTTCATTTTTTTCATTCGTTTATTAATTCGTTCATTTATACGTTCGTTTATTCGTTCATTCATTCATTCATTCGCTCAGTAGTTCATTCATTTAGTCATTCATTCATTTATTCGATCAGTTGTTTATTTGTTCATTCTCTTATCCATTCATTCGTTTATTTATAACGATATTAAACGAAGTACAGCAAAATCAAATTACTTTATTTTTCTTTCTTCCTTTATTTCTTACTCTGCTTAACCTCCCCTTTTACCCCACTTAACACCACTGCGGGCAGGTCAAGGAGATTCATTTCTTCTACACTAGACATCTCACAAATGCGGGCCTTTCTGATCCTGGAATCGGCATGACGCAAGGCCACCGCAGAGACATCACAGGAACAATCATAAGATAACGGACAAATATTCAATCCCGTGGACGGAAGATAAATTGAAATCAAACCATGGACCTCTCGGTTGGAAGCGCACGAGCTATGTACATAGTCACAACAGCGGACATTATCAGTACGTAAGCAAAAGTCAGGAAGTGAAATAGTCCCGAGCTCGATGTCTGCACAGAGGCGGCACTTCTCACTTTTACTAGGCACCTCTTACATCGTCCGTAATTATATTGTGATCCGACAGTCCGGAATTTTTAAAAGATGGAATGACATATTCAACTTTAGTTCACAGTATAGTTCCGAAGCATTCAGTAAGCGTTTATAATCAGAGATTTTAAAGTTAGGAAGATCTTGTATTGAAAATAGAATTTGAAGACGACATGTATGAAAGAACACCTTTGCATTTAAGTATGAATGACGAACTTGATTTTATTCCCACGAAACTTGAAAATAAAAGTTGCGCAAAATGTATCCTTTTTGTGGCCCGATAATTAAAAACATAGCAACACAGCGTCTTCAAGCATATATTAGAGTATGTAACTCACGAATTTATTTCCCATGAAGTAGTAGGCCTATATTATTATTATTACGATACAAGGTTGAAAAGTACTTTTTACTAAATCGAAGAAAAGTTTGAAAAACGAGCCGAGACAAGTTTTTCATTTTCCGAGATTTTGTAATCCACTTTACAGACTTGTATTGTACAATATTTTTTGCACGAACATATTTTAAAAATTGCAAATACAATATATTTTGCATTGAAAATTTAGAGTAATATTATTCCGAAGCCAATTGTATTAACACATTCGTTACTCGAAGGCAATGCGTTTGTATACAATGAAACGTGTAACATGATAGGCCTACCATTATTCAATGTAGATTATATATAATATAATAAATAAATAAATTTAGCTTCCCTTATGAAAAGGTTGCCAGATTTGACAAAGCGTATTACATATAATTTGGAAACACACCTAAAAGGTAAAATGATATACATTTGAAACGGTTAGGGAATCGAATATACAAAATGACAAAAAAATTTACACCTGAGTAGCGTTTGTGCTCATTTAAGTTAAGAAAGGGAGAAAAAATATCAGATATACCGCGAGAAAAATAATAGTACGGATTCATTGCGATTGATATCTAAACCAATTAACAGACATCGGTTAAGATAACTTGAAATTTCCATTATGACTCCCATACAAATGGTTTCTCAATATCTGAACCGATCCTCTGAGGGTAATGGCTATTTCCTTCACAATGCTGTGTGTTAGTCCCAGGTTTTTACATTTGTTGGCAAAGAAGGAGGCTATGGTACCTCGTGCTCCCACCATCAGACCTATTACATCAATGTGGGACAGGCTATATTTATCTTTATAGAACGGGATTGTTGGTTCATAGATCAGTTTCTTTTCACTGTCCACCTCATGCGGTTGATCTGCATGTGTCTCACATCTGATGGTGGGATCGAGAATGTATGCCGAGTTGTTCTTAATGGCAATGCTATCAATTCGCAGAAACTTCCTTGTGTGGCTAGTCCCTGCACCTCTTGATGGACTGTAAACCCTACTTCCTTCAGTGCCTCGGCCAGCATAGAACGGACAGCATGGTGACGGATGTTGCGAAGGGCCTCACTATAGGAGCAGAAGCCAAGGATATGGGGAAGAGTTTCAATCTCGCTGAGACAGCGCCTACAGCGGGTACCATCCCGACTTCTACCCGGTACAGCTCGGACCGGAGCGACATAGCCTACCATTTTAAAGACGTCTATCCATTCCGAGAGGGTTAGACCTTTGTGGTTTCTTATCCAGCTGTTTGCTGGGGGAACTCTTTGTTAAGAATCACTCCTTTACCCTTTTGTTGCAATGTTAAAATACAGCTGAAAGCCTTCACACAAAACAATGACAGCTTTATTTTCAGAATCTGATATTCTCAAACCAAAATATTTTCAAGGACGATAAAGATACTTAAGTCAGGCGATTGCTGTCATGGACAAAGGATTCTTGTCTTCAAATGAGAAAATTCCAAGCATAATTTATTTGTCATTTCCAGTACTTACTTACTTACTGGCTTTTAAGGAACCCGGAGGTTCATTGCCGCCCTCACATATGCCCGCCATTGGTCCCTATCCTGAGCAAGATGAATCCAGTCTCTAACATCATATCCCACCTCCCTCAAATCCATTTTAATATTATCTTCCCATCTACGTCTCGGCCTCCCCAAAGGTCTTTTCCCCCCTGGCCTCCCAACTAACACTCTATATGCATTGCTGGATTCGCCCATACGTGCTACATGCCCTGCCCATTTTCGTAACAAGCTGTTTTTTACGGTGATGGGTTGTTAGCCCTTCGCCCAACTCCAAAGCTGGAGGACCACCCCTTATCGGCTGTCCACGACTGCTTATTCAATATATTCGCAGCTACCCTCCATATCTGGAGGCCGTCTCCTCTATCCGCAACCTGAGGACGCGCCATGCCTTGGTGATAGGGACCCACAATACATGGATTTGTTATTTCCAGTCCATGAATAAATTCAACTTTAATAATATCATTCTCTTCTGCCATCCTATCATCAACGATAAAATTAACGTCGCCGTCTTGAACACGTTCCAACTCATACACGAATTTCTTCACGCTCTACCAGATTAGCACAGTCCAGGAAGCTCTTAATCTAAAACACAACATATTGTTTTTAATTGGTTATTTTACAACGCTTTATCAGCTGCTGTGCTTATTTAGCGTCTGAATGAGATGAAGATGATAATGCCAGTGAAATGAGTCCTCGTTTCATACTGAAAGTTACCCAGCATTTGTGGAAAAACCACGGAAAGCCTCAAACAGGTAACTTGCCCCAACCAGGATTTGAACCCGGGCCCGCTCGTTTCATGGTAACGCATGCTAATCGTTTCTCCACAGTGGTGGATGACACAACATGTTAGAAACCAACTAATCACATTCAGAGTCTTCGGGCAACTGCATTATATTTCCAGATTTTTTAAAATATAACACACAGTTTACAATACGATCATATCTGCCAATATTAGACGTAAATTTGGTAAAACTTAACATACTGCATATTTGCTTACACAAATAGATAGGTATACATATACACATACATTCATATACACATACACACGTATGCTTGCGTATGTACCTGCATAAGTCTATCCAATACACATGCATGACCATCACATACACACATATACACACGCATACACGCATAGACATGCATACACACATCCATGCACACGAGCATGAGCACATACACATACATACATACATACATACATACATACATACATACATACATACATACATACATACATACATACATACATACATACATACATACATACGAGGGGGATCCAGGAAATAACGACCGTTTTGTTGTAATAATTAAAAAAATATATATTTATTTGAAAAAACAAAGTCTGTTACATAACTGAAGCTTCCTTTACTTCTCTACATAATCACCACCTACATTTAAACATTTGTCGTATCTGTTCACTAGCTTTAGAATTCCCGTGTTATACTCCTCTGCCGCCAGTTCATTAAGCCAGGTGTTCACTGTCTTCTTCAACTCTTCATCACTTCCAAAACGCGTACCACCCAGAAAGTCTTTCAGCTTAGTGAAAAGGTGAAAATCGCTAGGAGCAAGGTCTGGACTATAGGGCGGATGATCAGGTCTGTGATGAGTGATGGGCGTCCGGGTCGAGTTTCATCGTGGACATTTGTTCGCCCATTGTTGAACATTTCGCATCATTTTCTCACATTTCTTTCATTCATTACAGTATCACCATACACTTCTTTCAATTGCCGGTAAATTTCTGCAGGTTTCAAATGTCGGGCATTCAAAAATCGAATCACACTCCTCACCTCACAGTCGGCAGGATTATCAATCACGTCGTTCATTTTGAAGTAACACAAAATGCACAATGGCGACTTGTTGCAACCAGTACTCACAACATTATGAGAACACATGTTAAGGAAGCCAGTTGACCTTCAAACAAGGAAGGGGAGTCAGCTGCGTGGCGGGTATGCGCGATTTCCTGGATCCCCCTCGTACATACATGCATGCATACATACACACATACACATGCACACATGTGTGCATGCATGCATACATACATACACACATACATACATACACACACACACACACACACACACACATACATACATACATACATACATACATACATACATACATACATACATACGTCCACCCTTGTATAGTAACGGTTAGCGCAGCTGGCCGCAAAACCAGGTGGCCCGGGTTCGATTCCCGGTCGGGGCAAGTTACATGGTTGAGGTTTTTTTCCGGGGTTTTCCCTCAACCCAATATGAGCAAATGCTGGGTAACTTTCGGTGCTGGACCCCGGACTCATTTCACCGGCATTATCACCTTCATCTCATTCAGACGCTAAATAACTTAAGCTGTTGATAAAGCGTCGTAAAATAACCTACTAAAATAAACGTACATACATACATACATACATGCATGCATACATATTGCATTAACAAAAATTCTTGAAGTCTTTTCGCAGAAAAACATAATAGACAATTTTCTGAAAATAGATTTAACGATTGATTCTTATTGATTTCTTGTTATATAACAAATAATGGCTACTAAGACAATGTAGGTTCTAGCTCTCATGGACGTTCAGTTCAGACAAATTACAGTAATTCTGTATACGGATAGGTGAAGCTGTGCCTGTCGACTTTTCTTGCATCCTACTTCCTAGCAATTTAACACCTACAAACGTAGGTCAAATGGTAAACTTATTCAGAAAAAGTTTTAGACTTCTACACAAAGTTCTCTATAAAATGTATATTAAATTGGCTGTATGACATGAGATCAAATCGTTTGACCTTTCTCATTAAGTAATCAATAATACACGCTCAAAGATGTGGAAAACCGAGATAGCTTTCTCTAACAGTAATGCGTCATGCTACCCAACCACAAAATATTCTTCTTCTTCTTTAGTAAACTGTCCGAAGATAGGTCTAAACCTCACAAGTGATACCAACAAGGCACCACTTATGAGGCAACTAGGCTAGAAGATAATGGTGTAGGGTGGCCAGTTCCTTTCCCCCTTCATTGCATACATCGCCGACTAGTTACATAGCCTATTACTCTAGTCAGACTTCAGATGCATACAAACAATTATTGTTCTTCCTCCGATACATTTCGTCAAGTGAGATCTACTGTGTGATAATACGAGGCTGAGTAACATTAAGTTAATACTGAGTAACATTAAGTTAATACTGAGTAACATTAAGTTAATACTGAGTAACATTAAGTTAATACTGAGTAACATTAAGTTAATACTGAGTAACATTAAGTTAATATACAGGGACATCATTTTATTTTTACTAGCATTTCTAATATTAACCTGGCTATACCTTTGGCTTAAAGGTTGTGAACCGGAAACACCCCTTCCACTGGAGTTCAATGATACTGGCGTAAGATACAAACAAATCACTTTACTAGGTTCCATTTACGTAAAGTAGGAAATATCGCAATTTTGAGTTTGATAATTTTCATTAGGTTTTTCTTTAATCTAAATACAGTAAAATATTAACAATATGTATTTTTACTCTCGAACTGAGCTGTCCGTTCGGACGTATTCATTATGCAGTGCATATTATACTATCTATAGCACATTAGCGTACAATATAGAGAATGAAGTTAAATTGAAAAATAATCATAATACGGATATTTAAACACATATTTGAAAATGATGGCCGTTCATTTCTCTACAGGTTTCATTTCTTTTTTGCATATTATCGCACTATATACAGTACTATTGTACCTAATTCCAATTACCAGTTTCGTCTTTCGTACTACTAACTCATGTGGAAATAATTCTGAACCTAATCTATAAAAGAGTACCTTACGTAATGTAAATTCAATCTTCACTTCTGTCCGATCCAAAAACATAAAATTATTCAGACATGCTATTTATTATCCCTTCAAGTGGTTTTGTCGAGAGTCGTATAAAGGAGGGAAATCACGTGACAGTTAATTACTTAACGAGGCCTTTTTATTTAAGTTATTTTAAACAGTTGTATAATATTACGTAGACGTCCAATTCCTAACAGAAATTAATGTTTTCAGAAAAGAGCTAAGACAGCCCTGCCACAAAGGGACGGGCAGAAGTGGGTGGGGGAAACCGGGATGCGACATAGGCAAACGGACGACAGTACGTGTGCGAGAATACGATTAAATATTGAAAGCGAACATATTTCTGGAACGTACTATACTCACTAACTCAGTACTGTTTGTGTTTACTAAGACCTTAAGGCGACTTTGACTGTATACGCTTAGTTCTGTGTGGAGGTCGGTTGCAAGTTCACTAGTAGAGGGGGTGGGAGTGAAGTGCATTAAAAAACTCAGGTACAATAAAAATTGAAGTAAAAATAAAATGATGTCACAGTATAAATAACAAATCAGACTCACATAGTACACCGTATAGTAGATTATTTTACGACACTTTATCAACATCTTAGGTTATTTAGCGTCTGAATGAGATGAAATGTCGGTGAAATGAGTCCGGGGTCCAGCACCGAAAGTTACCCAGCATTTGCTCATATTGGGTTGAGGGAAAAACCTCAACCAGGTAACTTGCCCCATCCGGGAATCGAATCCGGGCCACCTGATTTCGCGGCCAGACGCGCTAACCGTTACTCTACAGGTATGGGCTAGTTGACCGTAGTACTACACATACATAAAACATCTGCATAATGGAAACACTTGCATTGAACGTAGTGGGGACTATGTTGAAAAGTGACGAAGTGTTTGTAGTCTTATTGTACATATTCAATTAATAAAATAATTATTAAAGTTACTTTTGGCTCTCCCTCGTAGATGTATGTAACAGCCAGAACCTCAATCAGAGGATGAGATTATTACTGTTACTATTATTATTATTATTATTATTATTATTATTATTATTATTATATTTTAGCTGGCAGAGTTAAGGCAGTAAGGCTTTCTCTTCCACTGGGGGTTATCGACCATCATTGTTCCCAATTATAATTTTGAACTATGCTGTAGCCTGACTTCCCAGAACGACAAACCCCATGAAAGGTTGGAATAACAAAATCAAATCATGGAAAAACCACATGGCAGTGGCCAGAGAACTCCTGTGTGTTGAAGTCGGTAGATCTCCAAAGTAGAGAAGAAAAATTTATGTACTTGTAGATTGTCAGGTGCAAAGAGTTGTAAATCGTTGTAATAAGTATAACGATAATAGTGAAATTACACAGTACTGACGCGGTTTGGGACTTGCTGTTTCAGGACATTTATTCTGATTTGAATTAAATAAAACTAATAACTTACTCTTTTAAATCATTGTAATTTATTTGTTTTTTCATCAGAATTTCATAAAATACACAAATTACATTAACTTCATCTAGTATGCGTAATGCTCACTTCGTTTATTTTTCTTTTTCCGCTGACCGAAGAAGTCCTGTTCGCAGAGCCAATATTAAAAGAGAAAACGCAAAATTTGTTGTCCTTTTGAGAACTCGATGCGGACAATTTCTCAGAGGCGGCACTTTTCACTGTTACTTGGCACTTCTTACATTGTTCGTAATTATACTGTAATCCGACAGTCCGGAAATTTTAAAAGGATGGAATGACATAATCAACTTCAGTTCACAGTATACTTCCGAAGCGGTCAGTAAGAGTTTATAATCAGTGATTTTGAAGTTAGATAGATCTTGTATTAAAAATAGAATTTGAAGACGACATGTATATAAGAACAACTTTGCATATAAGTATGAATGACGAACTTGATTTTATTCCCACAAAATGTACATTTTGTGGCTCGATAATTAAAAACATAGCAACACAGCGTCTTCAAGCACATAGGCCTAATAGAGTATGTAACTTACGAACTTACTTCCCATGAAGTAGTATATTAGTATTACGATATAAGGTTGAAAAGTTCTTTATGCTCGACCATGCCGAAATGTAGTAATTATACACCTGGTAGCAGACCTTTAATGCATGTCATTAAAGTACACCTACTCATTAAAGTACAGGTCTTCAGCCAATGATAACTCAGCTTATATGTGTTCAGCCAATGACAAGTCAGCTTTGTACCGTTATAAAACCGCAAGTATCGATTATTCTCGGATATGCAATCGAAAGAGAATTAGCGAAAAGTCACGGAGGCTAGAAATCCAATACTGTCGCAGAAGGTTATGTTCTGTTACTATAATAATTAGCGTTAATTGTAAATAATATTCAAATAAATTCAATTTGTCATCTCGTTTTTTAATATCTAATTTAATTTCAATGTTATCTCTGTAGGTTCTTATGGCCTAGCAAGGTCAATGTGAACATCTGTTCCTCGGAAAAAATAAATACTTTCGCGTCTGCGCACATCTCACAACATACGGGACATTGGCCAAAGTCAGATACAAAGAAAATTAATATCAAGTTAGAAATATGGTCGAGCATAAAAAGTCGTATGAAACTCGCCTATAATGGTAATTAAGAAGCTCGTATGAAAATTATGAAACTCGCTTGCGCTAGTTTCATAAATATTCATACTCGCTTCTTAATTACCTTCATTATAGGCTCGTTGCATAATGTACTATTTTACTAAATCGAAGAAAAGTTTGGAAAACGAACCGAGGGAGTTTTTCAATTTCCGAGATTTTGTAATGCACTTTACAAACTTGTATTGTACAACATTTTTTGCACGATCGTATTCTTAAAAATTGCAAATACAATAATATACTTTGCATTGAAAATTTAGAGTAATATTATTCCAAAGCCTTTGCACAACTGCACTGTAATGGTAACTAAGTAACAATAAGTACACTGTAATGGGTCTATTTCAGTATAGTTCTATGTTATGAAGAATGGTTTCCCTGGCAACGAGTTTCGGTGTAGGAATTCTAACAATAGCTGTAAATACAACAAAAAACACGATCGTGCAAAAATAATTTATTACGCTGTTTAGAAAATGGTGTAAAATATTATATTTTCTACGCGACGTAAATTTTGTAATTTACATAAAATATATATCGTGTAATTTACGCGGCCACTCCTGCTATAGCACGAGTCAAAAATACAGCTATACGTTTGATCTCCTCGTGTGATGACATTCTATAGCTCAGAAAATGAGACATTAGCTACTCGGGAATGAAGTTTGGACACCAAAACATTGCCAAGAGGCTACAGGTTTAACGAACACTGCCTATAGGATGACGTTAGCTGTTTACTTTACTGATGTACCTTCAGGTTCGTACGAAAAATGAAAGACGTCGCGTGAAGTCGTTCGAAATTAAATAGATGTTTACTGCATTCTAATAGCTTGCCTCGACACAGCATGAATGTTTTCTGATGAAAAAGTAAACATTTAGTTAGGAATTCAGTTGTGATCTAGAGAAGGTACTGCGAAGATGTAGGCCTATTAAAATGTCGCGAATAAAATCTGCAACTTCGCCTAAGCTCGTAAAAGACTTCGGAAATGATTATTTTTCAATCAAGGAGGAAAATATATTACGTTGTAAAGTTTGTAAGTTAAAAAAGTGTCGTGATTTAGAAAATAATAGTGACTATTAAGAGACACATCGAACATATGAAATTGCTTTTTTTTTTATTATTTTTATTGGGTTATTTTACGACGCTGTATCAACATCTAGGTTATTTAGCGTCTGAATGATATGAAGGTAATAATGCCGGTGAAATGAGTCCGGGGCCCAGCACTGAAAGTTACCCAGCATTTGCTCCTATTGGGTTGAGGGAAAATCCCGGAAAAAACCTCAACCAGGTAGCTTGCCCCGACCCGGATTCGAACCCGGGCCACCTGGTTTCACAGCCAGACGCGCTGACCGTTACTCCACAGGTGTGGACTTGAAATTGTTTAGTGATTTGATTTCGTATCAGTCCACTTTTTATTATGACTTGTGTCTGAACATCATAGGAGAATATTCCATTTCATAAACACTTCAATGAAAAGCATACGTCTAGGAAATTGCAGACTCCAACAAGCACACGTACGCAATACTTACTCTTGTGTTATGAAATAAGTTCAAATTCTATACGCTCAGCTGTTGATAACAATATAAGGGTTTAACTGGGACTGAAGAGTGTTCTTGGAAAAAAAAAAAAAAAAAAAAAAAAAAAAAAAAAAAAAAAAAAAAAAAAAAAAAAAAAAAAAAAAAAAAATCCATATCCGAAACTCTGTGAAGTGCAATCTGAATTAAATAATGAACAACCACAAGATAATCTGAAAGTTAGAATTTATAAAACAGTTATATTACCGGTTGTTCCTTATGGTTGTGAAACTTGGACTCTCATTTTGAGAGAGGAACAGAGATTAAGGGTGTTTGAGAATAAGGTGCTTAGAAAAATGCTTGGGGCTAAGAGGGATGAAGTTACAGGAGAATGGAGAAAGTTACACAACACAGAACTGCACGCATTGTATTCTTCACCTGACATAATTAGGAACATTAAATCCAGAGGTCTGAGATGTGTAGGGCATGTAGCACGTATGGGTGAATCCAGAAATGCATATAGTGTTAGTTTTGAGGCCGGAGGGAAAAAGACCTTTGGGGAGACCGAGACGTAGATGGGAAGATAATATTAAAATGGATTTGAGGGAGGTGGGATATGATGATAGAGAATGGATTAATCTTGCTCAGAATAGGGACCAATGGCGGGCTTATGTGAGGGCGGCAATGAACCTTCGGGTTCCTTAAAAGCCAGTAAGTAAGTACACGATAATCCACAACATTATAATAAATATAAACTATTTCACAATGTTGCACCAATAACATAGTGTATGCAAATCAAGATTTCAGGTATAACTCCCTGTAAAGTTGATTTGAATAATTTCGAGGGAAAAATTGTTCCGGAGCCGGGTATCGAACCCGGGACCTTTGGTTTAACGTACCAACGCTCTACCACTGAGCTACTCGGGAACTCTAACCGACACCGATCCACGGAGTTAGTGTGCACTCGAAGTTGGTTGCTTGACGGTTGTCAGCCCACTTTGAGGTCTGTGGATATAGAGGGAAAAATTGGATCGGTGTCGGTTAGAGTTCCCGAGTAGCTCAGTGGTAGAGCGTTGGTACGTTAAACCAAAGGTCCCGGGTTCGATACCCGGCTCCGGAACAATTTTTCCCTCGAAATTATTCAGCATAGTGTATTTTCGAAAGTCCATTTCCTTATTTGAATGACAATCGAAACAGGTTTATATTTGACAATTAACGAATGTACACAGTTGTATATTGCAACAAAATTAGTGGCACTTAAAATAGATCATTCATTTTTACTTAAAATGTATCACCATTTTCTACAAACAAAAGAATGAGGTAAGTCGCTTTCCTAAATTTGTGTTATACTGTATTAGTTTTAGTTACCTGATTATACCGAGCAATGTTTTGATTCAAGCATAGTAGTGACTTGTACAAGTCTCTGTACTACAATGAGTTGACGTAAACAACATGACTTGTATAATACAAGAAGTAGTTTATGTTCATTGTCTGAACTTCCATCCCTAGATATTACTGTCGAAACGACAATTCTTCAAATTAAAGAACAATACACAATTCCAGCCAGAATCGCTGTACTGCCTCAAATTGCTCGCCGACAACGCTTTGGAAAATCATTCATTGCTCTCATTGCTGAAGACGTGTTCTCCGTGGACGGAAGTGTTAACTGACACAACTACCATTATTACACTGGAGAGAATCCTGGAGTTATTGAAGACATACATTCAAAATGTGGATCAGTATTAGTCTGCACAATGACTGGATGGAAAAGATTGTTAGGAATGGGAATCTTATGCTTGGATGTGAACGGCAAGAAATTATAAGCAATAAAGTGACTCTAGTTGATATTTTCATGTATTGTTCTTTAATTTGAAGAATTGCCTTTTCAACAGTAGACCCCTAATGTCTCATTTCCCGTAGCCATAATACTATCATAATACATGTAGCCATATGTATCAAATATGTATCAAATATGAATGAGGTCTCGCCCACCTCATTGCATATTACATGACTAGTGTGAACTAGTCAGTTTGTTTTATTACCATTAAGTACGAGAAAAATTCGTACCGGCACCGGGAATCAAACCCAGGACCTCTCAGCTGTACGCGCTGAGTGCTCTTAACGAGAGTGCTACGAGAGGAGTTCGGCCGGCGTCGTGGATCGTGTCCCGGCATGGCTCAGTAGGTTAAGAGCACTCAGCGCGCACAGCTGAGAGGTCCTGGGTTCGATTCCCGGTGCCGGTACGAATTTTTCTCGTACTTAATGGTAATAAAACATGTAGCCATATTTCTGACTCACTCTGTATATTACTCTCTTGATGGGAGCAGTAGGCCTACTGTAGTTGGAGATATTAATCTAAACACATGATGTAAAACACAAAAGTTTTCTTCCATGCAATTTCTTTACTACCAGCTTCATTGTAAGTATGAACTTCCCTACAAATAACTTATTCCCAGGTTATTACAAAGAAGTTTGTAAACATGATGTAAGAATTTTTAACTAAATTACTTCATAGAGTTATACGAGTCCATAGGGTAGTTTAGTGACAACTTGGCAACATTGCTGGTAGTTACAATAAGAGTTTTTTTCGTATGAATCACATATGAACTGCTCAGTGGCGGCTGATTGAGGCAAGTAAGGCCGGGCCTCAGTCACTTTGCTTAATCGAAATCAAATTTTGTGCTTTTATATCATGTATTAGTTATTTGAATTAAGCATATATCGCTGTAGAAGCATTTGAAAACTTTGTGATGTATATAGACCTGTTTTACAGTAAAATTTGCTCCTGAGGCCGGGATCGCTCGTGCCGAGTCTGGTTTCTGCACTTCCTGTACTTTCGCGGGCTTTGAGCTTGCACTTAAAACGTTCCAGCTGAGGCACAATTCGTCTGCCTCGTGGCCTGGTTAGGTTTCACTCTTCCCATCCATAAGCCGGCCTCAAGGGTAGTGTGGGGTGGGAATAGCAGTGGTGACTTCTCTTCCTAAATAGGCCATAAATAACAAAAATTCCAGCTCTTTGGCAGGCAGAGACCCACACTATTCTCTCCCCTTATGTCTAATTTTATGACGTAAGCGAGGGTGTTGTACTATTGTACTTCGTAGTACAGTAGTGAATCTGGGCCAATGTTGTTATGTATTTCGGGAAAATATAAACAGAAACAAATGCGAGAAATAATGCTGGTGTACTTAATTCATTGTTAGAGTGTTCTTTTTCGAGAACAAATAATATTGAAAGAAAGAAGAGAGAGAATCTACCGAGATACCTACGACATCGCTGACAAGTTTTCTGACAGATAATCTTAAAACGCGAGTTTCTATTGCATCCTGGTATGGGCAACATAAATGGTTAAGTGGTAATGTGGTGCAAAATAAACTTCTCTGTTGGCCTTGTTCGTTGCTGTCAAAGGAAAAAAATAAAAAGACAAGAAAGAAAGGGGAATTTCAACACATAATGTGGGTTGCTTCATCACACTGAAATAATCACTGAAACTCACAGCATAACAGCTTATTTGGTGAGTGAAATTATTATGTTTCATCAATAGTAATGATAATAGAGTAATAATAATAATACAGTAATGATATTAATAATATAATAACAATAATAATTAATATCATAAACAAACATTTTCTATCGGAGGCACTTAAACTAGTTGCATCTGGCATCACCGAGAATTTCGATCACCAGCCGCTACTGTGCTACTCTCATCTACTAGTAGCTTAGTTACATTCGACTTATCAAAATGTAACATTTTACAAAAGGAAGTACGAATTATTCAAATGCCTGCGAAAAGGATACAGGGATAATTTTTTATAAATTCACTTTATGAACGAGCTTTTCCTACAACACAAATAGTAATCAAATCCCAGCCATGGCACGTGCTCTGACACACCATTTCATTCAAAGCAAAGATGAGATGATGTAACTGATTAAGTACCACGTAGTCATATCGGAAACAATTTCGAAAATGAAGTAATTTCGGAAAGGAACAAATTATTGAAAGATCATTTTTGCACAATCGTGTTTTTTTTTTCTATTTACAGCTATTGTTGTTAGGCCTTGAAAGTTAGAATTCCCAAATAGAAACCTGTTGTTATGGAAACCATTCTTCAAAACATAAAACTACACTGCAATAGACCCATTACAGTGCACTTATTGTTACTTAGTTACCATTACAGTATAGTCTTTTCAATGCTTTGCAATAATATTGCTCTGAATTTTCAATGCATAATATATTGTATTTGCAATTTTAAAAATATGATCGTGCAAAAAATGTTGTACAATACGCGTTTGTGAAGTGCATTACAAAATCTCGCTCTGCTAGTTTTTCAAACTTTTCCTCGATGTTGTAAAAGGCACTTCCCAACCTTGTATCGTAATACACTATTTCAAAATTACAGTTTTTATGACGACACGAAAGAGCGATGTGTGAAGCGGAATCCATATTCGTCACAGTTCTATGCGTTCTTTATCCAACAGTTTAGTTCGGCTAGAGTATTCTCTTTGACAGTGTTTCCAAACTAGCAGCAACGTACGAGTGTGTGTTATATCGAGAGTAGAAATCAGTATCAAGAAGTTGACTCATACTTTCTCAATAACCATTTTATGAGCTTCAGAGTCTGTCATATTACGAATTATATTTTCAATTTTTAAGAAAGACGATTGTGAACGGGTTACATCAGCTGCTTGTATATGCGGATGACGTGAATATGTTAGGAGAAAATCCACAAACGATTAGGAAAAACACGGGAATTTTTCTGGAAGCAAGTAAAGAGATAGGTTTGGAAGTAAATCCCGAAAAGACAAAGTATATGATTATGTCTCCTGACGGGAACATCGTATGAAATGGAAATATAAAAATTGGAAATTTATCTTTTGAAGAAGTGGAGAAGTTCAAATATCTTAGAGCAACAGTAACAAATATAAATGATACTCGGGAGGAAATTAAACACGGAATAAATATGGGAAATGCCTGTTATTATTCGGTTGAGAAGCTTTTATCATCCAGTCTGCTGTCCAAAACTCTGAAAGTTAGAATTTATAAAACAGTTATATTACCGGTTGTCCTTTATGGTTGTGAAACTTGGACTCTCACTTTGAGAGAGGAACATAGGTTAAGGGTGTTTGAGAATAAGGTGCTTAGGAAAATATTTGGGGCTAAGAGGGATGAAGTTACAGGAGAATGGAGAAAGTTATACAACACAGAAATGCACGCATTGTATCCTTCACCTCACATAATTAGGAACATTAAATCCAGACGTTTGAGATGGGCAGGGCATGTAGCACGTATGGGCGAATCCAGAAATGCATATAGAGTGTTAGTTGGGAGGCCGGAGGGAAAAAGACCTTTAGTGAGGCCGAGACGTAGATGGGAAGATAATATTAAAATGGATTTGAGGGAGATGGGATATGATTATAGAGAATGGATTAATCTTGCTCAGGATAGGGACCAATGGCGGACTTATGTGAGGGCGGCAATGAACCTCTGCGTTCCTTAAAAGCCAGTAAGTAAGAAAGACGATCGATGATACTGTAATAATTATAGAGGTATAAGTATACTTAACTCAGCTTACAAAGTATACGCTAAAATAAATTGTAGCAGATTAAATACAATAAGTGAGCGTAAACTACGAAAAGAACAATGTGGTTTCCGAAAAGGACGTTCATGCCCCGATTGTGTATGTATATGTTGCACAGCAGATTATTCAAAAAAAGAAGGGAATTCAATCTACAAACATATATGATGTTTGACGACTACGAAAAAGCTTTTGATAGGTAAAACGTGAAAAATTATGGAAAATCATGTATGATAAGAGCTACTCTATCCATCTGGTACGAGTAATTCAGAGCATGTATAACAACACAGAAATGCTCATTAACAACATTAAAGCAACAAGTAAAAAAGCTAAGGTCAATCAGGGCGTCAAACAAGGTTGCCCATTATCGCCAGCACTATTTAACTTTTATATCAACGGAGCCATAGATCAATAGCAAAGAAATCTTACAATGGACTAAAGATAAATAATTTATCTATTAACACCATGTTGTTTGCTGACGATCAAATTATTTTTTCAATGTCAGAAAGCGACCTACAGCGTGCTGCCTATAAACTACAAACATGTATGATGAATTATAATCTAAAAATTCCTCCTTTCTTGCTTCAAGTAAAATTCCAGTGTTTTCCCTAATCGTTTGTGGATTTTCTCCTAACATATTCACGTCATCCGGATAAACACGCAACTGATGTAACCCGATCAATTCCAAATGATCAATTATCAATACATTATTATTATTATTATTATTATTATTATTATTATTATTATTATTATTATTTACTTACTGGCTTTAAGGAACCCGCAGAATCATTGCCGCCCTCACATAAGCCTGCCATTAGTCCCTATCCTGAGCAAGATTAATCCAGTCTCTATCAACATATCTCACCTCCATCAAATTCATTTTAATATTATCTTCCCATCTACGTCTAGGCCTCCCCAAAGGTCTTTTTCCCTCCGGCGTCCCAACTAATACTCTATATGCATTTCTGGATTCGCCCATACGTGCTATATGCCCTGCTCATCTCAAACATCTGGATTTAATATTCCTAATTATGTCACGTGAAGAATGCAATGCGTGGAGTTCTGTGCTGTGTAACTTTCTTCATTCTCCTGTAACTTCATCCCTCTTAGCCCCAAATATTTTCCTAAGCACCTTATTCTCAAACATCCTTAACCTATGTTCCTCTCTCAAAGTGAGAGTCAAAGTTTCACAACCATAAAGAACAACCGGTAATATAACTGTTTCATAAATTCTAACTTTCAGATTTTTTGACAGCAGACTGGATGATAAAAGCTTCTCAACCGAATAATAACAGGTATTTCCCATATTTATTCTGTGTTCAATTTCCTCCCGAGTATAATTTATATTTGTTACTGTTGCTCCCAGGTATTTCAAATTTTCCACCTCTTCAAAGCATAAATTTCTAATTTTTATATTTACATTTCGTCCAATATTGTCGTCACGAAACATAATCATATACTTTGTCTTTTCGGGATTTACTTCCAAACCTATTTATAATAATAATAATAATAATAATAATAATAATAATAATAATAATAATAATAATAATAATAATAGCAACAACAACAATAATAATAATAACAATAATAATAATAATAATAATAATTTATATTATTGATTTTTATTATAATTTATTATTATTATTCACTGCAAACCCAGCATTCTCCAGTTTTATCTTCCTTCTGCGTTTCTTTTAGTCTCCGCATATGATCCATATATCTTAATGTCGCTTATCATCTGATATCTTCTTCTGCACCGAACTCTTCTCCCGTTCACCATTCCTTCCAGTGAATCATTCAGTAGGCAGTTTCTTCTCAGCCAATTCCTTTTCCTCTTCCTGATCATTTTCAGCATCATTATTTCTTCACCCACTCTTTCCAACACAGCTTCATTTCTTATTCTATCTGTCCATTTCACTCGCTCCATTCTTCACCATATCCACATGTTAAATGCTTCTAGTTGCTTCTCTTCATTTCGTCGTAATGTCCATGTATCTGCCCTATAGAATTCCACACTCTACACAAAACACTTCACTAGTCTCTTCCTTAGTTCTTTCTCCAGAGGTTCGCAGAAGATGCTCCTTTTTTATATTAAAGCTTCCTTTCCCATTGCTATCCTCCTTTTGACTTCCTGGCAGCAGCTCATGTTACTGCTTATAGCAGTGATGTCAAAACAAGCGCATTTTTCTGACCTTGACGTCGTGCGCGGGTATCAAGTGCTAGGTATGGAAGGAGGAATAAGCAGCCTGATGGATTAAGAAAACAGTGGTGCACAAACTTCAAACGGAAAATGACATGTTATGTGTTTTATTTTTATATGGCTTCTTTCTGTTTGATATTATCTATATTGTTTGTAAAACAAAAGTACTAACACCAATTTCTTAATATTGCAGTTGTGTTTTAAACGTTAATAACATAACAAAGAGTTAAGAAGGAATATTCACATAAATTCCATAGTAGTACAACTATATTAAGTGGATGAAACACATCATTCATAAAGAAAATGATATCCAAAAAAAAAGGAACTGAGTATGACATGATAAGTTGAAATTGATATTGATAGTATCTTTAGCCTTATGAAAGTAATCAATGAACTAATCAAAACAATATTATAGTACAAAGCAAAGTTGTCTAGGTAAGTTATATGTTTTAAGTGTAACTAATATTCCATAAAAAAAACTCTTATCGCATTATGCTATTAAGGTGATATGGTGAGGAACTTTCTATCATCAGAATATTAAATTATTTTCTCGGAACCTGCTGAAGCTATAGACCTAACATTTTTACAACAGATGGGCACGTATCTTTTGTTTATGATGTAACAATAGTTGCTTTGTTAATTCATTTCCTTACAAACATTTTCCATGCGAATATTTTCAAAATTTGTAATACACTATCTTCAGTAATACGTATTTACGGTATATTAGATTTACGAAAACATTGTTTCAGTACCTGTAAGGCTACTAAATAAATATGCCTAAATCTGTATATTTTACTCTTCTATAAAAAAGTAGAGAAAATATTTCTTTTGAATAAAAAAATCAAACTTGTGAAAAATGAGCATTGAAATTAAAACTTACATGCTTATAATGCACTTATACTTCTCAGATAAATCTAAAAATTAACATGATACAGTTTTAAAAAGTTCTCTTCTCTTTATCTATTGAATCAGTGCTGGCCATCCCTGAATATAGCTCGACCAAGCGGCATATACTACCTCTTTCGTCTGTCTCTCTCCTTTCCGCTGTAAAGCGCTCAGGCTCTCCTGAGCTCTAAAGCGCGCGCTTGCTCCTATGGGCATCAGTTGACATGACCGGCTTATAGTATAGTATTTGAAGCTGTCCACTTGTTTTACTGCTTCATTTATAATTCGTACGTTTCATTCATTCATTATTAGCACTATATCCCATGAAGGGCCTGGGCTTCCTTAATCAGTAGAAACCATTCATCTCTATCTTGAGCCCGTTGTCTCCATCTCTTGCATCCAACTCTCCGCAGATCATCCTCCACATCCTGAAGCCACCTCAGCCTTGGTCTTCCTCTCTTCCTTAATCCTCCTGAGTGTCCATATAATGCCCGTTTAGGTAATCGGCCTTCTGGCATACGTTCAAGATGTCCCAACCATCTAAGTCTGCCTTTCTTAATGAAGGAAACTATACTCGGCTCTCCATACAGTTCCATTAGTTCTTTATTTGTTCTACTTCTAAACTGACCATTTTCAAAATGGGGACCATATATCTTTCTCAGGACTTTTCTTTCCCAAACTGCTAGCATATTTTCGTTATTTATTGTTAAAACCCAAGCTTCGCTAGCATATGTAACCACTGGTCTTAGAATAGTTTTATAAATTATTTTCTTTGCAGATCTGGATAATGAACCGAGTTTAACTAGTTTTCCAAGCCCAAACAGGCACCTATTACCGGCCATTATTCTTGTCTTTATTTCTGAGGATATATCATTATTGTTTGTAATCATTGTACCTAAATATTTAAAACTTGCACAATTTTCAAAATTGTGGTGATGAAAGACCACATTGTCCTGTTTCTGTACCTCTCTTCTGGATGTTTTCATATAGCCTACTTGGTTTTCCTTTCATTTATTTCCAAACCAAGCTTTCTCGCTTCTTCCTCAAATTCTTGTAGTGACCAATTCGTACGTTTACCTTACTCATTTTTCTTCCGATAACCATGGTCTTCGTCTTATGGGTAATCTTCTGTATTTTCAGATGATTTTTTTTTTATTATTTTGCATCAGTCGATGGTTTGTACGTCATAATGCAGGCAGCAAAAGTAGTAGTGGTGTCGGCAGTACTCACAGCAACTGCTCCCATTTCCTCACTCCGTGGATACTATAAACATTATTAGCGCACAGCCCGCCTCAAGTGAGCGTAATGAAAGTTGGAGAGAGTTTCTAAAGGTTAAGGGAAAGTTTACAACGGGAAGCGCCGAGCTCGGAGTGCGCGTCCCAGCTCATCCAAGCAACGGAAGGAAGGAAGATCTTGCCACCATCAATAAAGTACTGCTTGCAAACCGAACGAAACAAACTTAACGTCCTACAACAGGACTTCAAAATTTCATTTCAGGAGAATATTTTTGAGATTCACAAGTGGATTATGCTTCATATTGCATTGACCAGGAATGAATTCCAGTCTAGTTTTCCAGTGTTTAATGCTATAATGTTTTAGAGCCCACTTTTTATCTTGACCACTAGGCTTCGAGACTTCGGATCCAATAGAGCAGTTCATTGGAAAATCTGCATAACGGCGTACTGAGTATAGTCAGCGAATAGTATTTAGTATTTATTTTTAGTATTTATTTATTTAATCTGGTAGAGATAAGGCCGTCAGGCCTTGTCTGCCCCTCTACCAGGAGATTCCAACTACAATATGAACAATAAAATTACAATTAGTATTAAATTTATAATTACAATTACAAATAGCATTACAATTAGTATTAAATTTACAATTACAATTACAATAAAATCAAAGTACGAAAAGATTACCTGAATAATTAAAGCTAGATAATTTATCATAGAGAAACAAAGAATATTTTATATTTACTGAATTACAAATTAAATCTAGAATAACAAAATTGTATAGTGATGAAATTACTGAATATTAAAATATTTTGTGATAGATTAAAGAAATTATTTACAAGAAATCAATTACTGACCAAGAGCCTAGTAAGTTTTCGTTTGAATTCCATAGGGATTATAAAGAATGGACACTTCAAGTCGGTACCTTTGATGTAGCAGGACTGATTTCAATGACCTTCAAGCCAGCTAGAGCGTGAGATTCTGCTTTCTCCCTAGAGTTGGCGCTGACATCACACCAGATAGCAGTCGACACAGTGGAAATATAACACATATAATTAATACATCTAGGTGCATTATGTACTCAAAATAAAATAAATTGGATCCACAAAATAATAAATCCGTCATTAACTGTAATGTCTAGACTCTAGAGTTCCTTTGTAATGAGAGTTGAGACGTTGACCCAACAACAATTAAAATATGTAATGATTTGATAGCGCTGAAAATGGAACAACAAAACTCTTACGAGAAGTAAAACCATATACCTATATTATATTATATACAAATATTAAACGAATTCGATACTTAATTTTATAATGTATTATATTATTTTATAATATAACTTATTATATCTGAAATATAAAATATTATTATTACAACTAGTTTGTCACTGAGAAATAAGGAAAAGCTACTAACTTGAATTTATTTGAAGCAAAGCGTTACTGGATTATGCAATAAGGTAGGCGATGTTTGGATCCTGTGTCTCAACTATATACTCAATTATTATCTTAGCGTATGCTCGATTACACTAACCTCTAGCGCTTGAAAGTGGAACTAAACGCTGGCGCACAGAGAAATAAAACACAGGAAAATTCGTTCAGTGTCCATTCTTTATAATCCTTATTCGCTGGTATAGTGGTAAAGCGTACAGTGGGTGGGGGTATTGTAAAATGAATGACAACAAATATGCAAAGGAAAACGCTCTGGATTTGAAGGTTCTGATGAATAATTTGATTTTCATACAAACCTATTTTCAAACTGTGTCTGAAACTATTACATGGTTAGAAAAATCAGAGCAAGAGATGCCGGAAGCCCTCAAATTAGTTGAGGAAATGACGCAGAGAATTAATGAGACACCAAGTACACCGAGTACTGAACGTGTGAAACAGAAGTGGAAATCAATTTTATGTAAAAATAACTGATATGGAACACTGTGTAATATAAACAGCAAATTAGTAGACATAGAGTCACTCGAGAATGAAGGACTGTCTCTTAGGGTGCTATGCATAGACATTTCGCTAGCCCGCGCTACGAGCGTGCTAAACTAGCCCCGGCTATCGACTGATTACTTGTACAGGATTCATATCATATCATATCGCTAACACTGGTTTATGAATACGAAAAACGTTAGTTCGCTAATCATCCACCGGAAGCCCGTGCTAAGAATGTCTATGAATATGGCCCTTTGAGACTGCAATAATGTTAGGTTTTTCGTTTTGCTCCTATAAAGCCATGCGAAGTAGAGCGCATCTTTCCACAGTACAAACTGTGTTTGGTAGACAACTGAAAAAGATTTACGTTTGAGACACTGAAAATGTATCTTGTAGTACATTGCAATTCGGTACTGTAACTGCACTTCCTAAAGACGACCAATAGGATAAATGAAGAAATTAAAATTGCTACATGTTTATTTCCACCATTAACACTGTGTATAATTAAACACAATCCTTATAAAAGACAGGAGAATAAATGCTTTTCACATTCTTTTGACATTGTCATTGTGTAATGTATATTTACTTTCAGAATGTCCATATGTGTGTGTTTCCCCATACTACCGTACTCTACTCTAACTATCAACGTTGTTACCTCAGCACATCTCTACCTTTCACTACCTGCAGCGAGTCAACAACCTACAGTACATGCACAGTAAACTAATTGTATCGGGTCCAAAGTCTCGAAGCCTGCAGTGAAAATAAGCTCTTTTAGTAATTTTTATAGGCTTTTTTTCCCTTTTGGGATTTTGGTGTGAATTTTCCACAAACATGACAAGAATGTCTGAATGATTACGGCATTGACATATGCTACTTTTATCCACGTTGAGTACAGAAATAAAATCACTGTACCGACTAATAATAAAACACTGCTATCTCAAAGAACTATATATATATATATATATATATATATATATATATATGAGGCGCTCAGCGTATAAATGACCCAACCCACAAAATTATATTTCCACTTCACCTCTTTGTAACAGTGCGTGAAATGCGATATGAACGAAAATTGTGGTCAAATCTCATGGAAAAACTGGGAGTGATGATTTGGTCGATTTACACCTAAAGAAAACAATATGAGGAACTCTTGAAAGTAATAAATTTAACATGATATTTTTGTGAGTTGAGCCAATTGTGCGCTGAGTGCCTAATATATAGGCTACAGAGTGAACGGTAAGTAATGTGATTAATTTCAGAGGGTTATTCCTCGAGATATTTCAAACAAAAAGGTCTAATATAATTTTACTCGTTTTTGCTTCCTTTGCGAGAAAATTATTTTATATGTAGATATGAAACATTTCATAGCGTATTTTGGGAAAGCTACTGAATTAGAATAATTTCAAGGGAAAAATTGTTCCGGGGCCGGGTATCGGTCCCGGGACCTCTGGTTGAACGTACCAGCGCTCTTACCAACTGAGCTACCCGGGAACTCCACCCAACACCGTCTCAACTTTTCCCTTTATATCCACACAACTCGCGTGGGCTGACGAAACGCCAGAGACCCACATCGAGTGCATACAATCTCTGTGTGACTTGGAATTATGGCTTTCTATTAACGTAAGGCGTTTCGTCAGCCCACGCGAGTTGTGTGGATATAAAGGGAAAAGTTGAGACGGTGTCGAGTGGAGTTCCCGGGTAGCTCAGTTGGTAAGAGCGCTGGTACGTTCAACCAGAGGTCCCGGGATCGATACCCGGCCCCGGAACAATTTTTCCCTTGAAATTATTCAAATCTGCTTTACAGGGAGCTTTACCTGAAATATTTGATTTGCTACTGAATTATTTCAAGTAAAATTATAGAAAATAAACTGCAAACATTTGTTAATAGATGTTTACGAAGAATTTTAAAAATTAGACGGCCAGATATAATCACAAACTCAGAACTATGGAAGATAACAAATTAGAAAGAAATCACAATAGAAATCAAAAGACGAAAGTGGAATTGGATAGGGCACACAATCAGGAAAGAAGATGGAGCAGTAGAAAGAATGGCTTTGGATTGGAACCCCCAGGGTAGTGGAACAAGAGGAAGGCCAAAAAATACATGGAAGATAACAGTTTTGGAGGAAATTGCTAGGAAGGGGAAAACATGGAGCGAAGTGAAGAAGTTGGCTACAAATAGGGTCCGATGGAGGCACTTTGTGAATGCCCTGTGCTCCTCATGAGGATATACAGGAGTTTGATTTTAATTTTTTTCTGAGTTAATTCCCAATATGCTCAGTGAATTTAAGAGAGCAGTGTATTATGATAATAATGATTGAAAGAATTTTAGTTTTGTTTTGGTCTGAGCCAATGTAGCCTTTCGTTCTGAAGAGAAACTTTAAAATGTTACATATATATATATATATATATATATATATATATATATACATATATATATATATAGGATCCGGATGGTTACTCAAATATATGCATTGAAGCGGGAATGAAAGCCTCGCAGTTGTTTGCGATTCTGTTGGTTGTGGCTGCGAAATCGACCCAAAGAGATGGTGAAAATAACGCATCTGGTCCAACGTAGTCTCAAAAACGTAATCATGGTATATTATGAACAAAAACAACTATTAACATTGAAATATTTTACTGTACTATAACAACATAATGGGCGGCCGGGTAGCTCAGTTGGTAGAGCAACTGGCTACGGACTGAAAGGTGGTGACAGGATTTTTTCTCGTTGCCAAACTTTCAGAACGGCCCCGAGGTTCACTCAGCCTCCTATAAAATTGAGTACCGGGTCTTTCCCGGGAGTAAAAGGCGGTCAGAGCGTGGTGCCGAGGTCATGGAAAGCATGGGGCTCTACCTACATGCCCCCCAAGTGCCTTCATGGTATGTTACGGAGATACCTTTACCTTTTTTACTATAACATAATAAATCAAATATATTTCTACCCATTTTTGTCAGGTATACTGGGACTCAGTTTACCTATAGGCTACCCATGATCCTAGGGACTTAGTTTACCTATATGGTAGTGAGCAAACAACTACTCGATATGCATTGTGTTGCTTTGAGGCAACGCTCTGAAGTTAGCAACGAAGATAGAGTCGAAGAAAATTTAAGAAGTTGGTATATCTTAGTCTATGGCTCCAATAATACAGCTAAACGTTATTTGAGGAAAAAATAACTCATGCAGTAGAGGGTTAAAACCTGGGTTCGCAATTTAGAAGAAACAGGCTCAGCAGAAACTTCCAGATAAAGAAAAAACTGCCAATGGTCGTGGACAAACTGTTAATACAGCTCGTTATGATTCAAAACGTTTTAAGTGGTCAATTGAGAAGAAGAAATTTTCGTATCAACAGATCAATTTGGTTTCAGCAAGACGGTGCAAAAACATAATATACTGCAGCCATCTCTATGACGGAAATGCAAAATTGTTTGGGAATCTTGTCATATCGAGAAATGAAACATTCCCTGGCCTGCACGATCCCCCGATTTAAATATATGTGATTTATTTTTATGGAGGTATATATCCAAACAAACCGCGAAACACTGAACACTGAATAACTGAAGACAGCAATTCGTGAAGAAATTTCAAACATCACAGTCAAAATGTTGCAAAGTGTAATGAGGAACTTCAAAAAGAGATTACAAGAATGTACTTTGGTAGAGGATATTTTAAGAATGTCATTTTCTTACATGCAAATGGAGTACTGTGTTCTATATCTTCATATAATAAAAGTTCATTTAATAAAATATATCTAAAGCTTTATTTTACTATTTAAAAATCTCCCGTTTCTTTGGCCCACCCTGTACATACTGTACAGTGTGTCTGAAATTTCATCATACTTGGAAGTTAAATTTTAATCTGTGAACTTTAGAATTTTTTTTTTCATGCTGCTAGTTGACAATAGTCCTAATACATTATGAACATAAAATACTACAAACTTACAACAATAGGCAAGGTGCTAGAAATGTCCTCCATTTTCCTGGATACATAAATTCACCAACTTAAGCATACTCCCGAAAGTTTTTTGCGTAATTCCACTGGGTCGGGAAGGAATTATTCAAAGTGGATTTTTGGCAGGTTGTGTCGATACCCTCCTAACACTTATATCTACCAAAATCTGTATTAAATCTAAGGACAACACAAACATCCACACCATGCATATATCAAGGAACAATTCCTAACTAAGGACTAACGAAGAAGGAAGTCCCTTCGCAGAGTGGGATACGAACCCGAAAACTTCTATTCATGAGCTAGCGCTGTTAACTACTAGAACAAGAGACTGACTGCTCTCGTGCTTCTTTGCTGAATACACGAAGGTAGATATCTTGTACTGTTTAGTTAATTTTTCTCGTTAGATCTCGTAGCATACCGAATTATTGACATACTTTTTTTCCTTTAGCTTACTTACTTACTGGCTTTTAAGGAACCCGGAGGATCATTGCCACCCTCACATAAGCCCGCCATTGGTCCCTATCCTGAGCAAGATTAATCCAGTCTCTACCATCATATTCCACCTCCCTCAAATCCATTTTAATATTATCTTCCCATCTACGTCTCGGCCTCCCTAAAGGTATTTTTCTCTCCGGCCTCCCAACTAACACTCTATATGCATTTCTGGATTCGCCCACACTTGCTACATGCCCTGCCCATCTCAAACGTCTGGATTTAATGTTCCTAATTATGTAAGGTGAAGAATACAATGCGTGCAGTTCTGGGTTGTGTAACTTTCTCCATTCTCCTGTAACTTCATCCCTCTTAGCCCCAAATATTTTCCTAAGCACCTTATTCTCAAATACCCTTAACCTATGTTCCTCTCTCAAAGTGAGAGTCCAAGTTTCACAATCATAAAGAACAACCGGTAATATAACTGTTTTATAAATTCTAACTTTCATTTTTTTTTTTTGACAGCAGACTGGATGATAGAAGCTTCTCAACCGAATAATAACAGGCATTTCCCATATTTATTCTGTGTTTAATTTTCTCCCGAATATCATTTATATTTGTTACTGTTGCTCCAAGATATTTGAATTTCTCCACCTCTTCAAAAGATAAATTTACAATTTTCATATTTCCATTTCGTACAATATTCTCGTCACGAGACATAATCATATACTTTGTCTTTTCGGGATTTACTTCCAAACCTATCTCTTCACTTGCTTCCAGTAAAATTCCCGTGTTTTCTTTGGCTATCCTCACAAAAATAAATCTTGCGAAGTAAAGTCTGGTGAATGCAGTCGCCAAAGATTTTTCTATAGCTAAGGAATTTCTGGAGCATCTAACACATAGATATGCGGCAAATTAACCCATCTTACTGAAACCAAGTAGAATTTAATCAATATTATCGGTATATGCGGATCAAGAGACAGCAGTCTCGAAAAATATTATTTTGCAGTCGGTTTTAATTAGTCGACCTGGAAAATCCACTCGGAATAAGAGGTTTTTTTTGAACATAACACAGTCTTCTATCTAATAAGGAATATAGAAAATTTCATAGGATAAATAAACAAATTATAGGCTCATGCGAACTACCTTCCCGTTTATAACATCGTCACAACATAGATATGACGCAGAGGGGAACGAAGTTCCTTTCCATTACTCGACTCCATAATCAAATGGAATCAAATGTGAGCGATCCGAACCGCACAGATTACATACATATCGAAACACATTTCGTATTTCGAAAATTAATCAGCATGACATCCATTTATTCGCTTCCCACCCCACGCGCACAATGCTAATAATAATGCGGGCTCGGTACATAGAGATGCTTGTTTATTTCTATTTCTATATCAATTGATTGATTGATTGCATTCTATAGGTATAATTAGGAGCAGCACATGGTTAATAATTCGTGCGGAAAACCGCGCCGTTATCAATCACACTCGCGCAGTCAAGCGGAACTGCATGAAGCGGTTCACTGGCTCGCGTAATTCGGGGCTGATTAATTGTGGGGGACCGATTCGAACGGCGCCGCCCCCCGCAAGCCCCCAACACAACGGGGTAATTTGTTTATAGCGCCGCGGCCCGTCCAAGACGCGGCTCGCGCCCTTAATGTGTTGGCCGCTCAACACAAACACGCTGTATTCTCTGTCACACTAATTCGGGGAACTATTAATAAACACACAAGCATTATTATTACGCGCATCAACGAACAACTTTTAAGTTAACGTGTTCACACCACACAGTCACACTCTTTTCTCTATCTCACTAATTCGGGTCACACCACATAGTCACACTCTATTCTCTATCACACTAATTCGGGGAACTATTAACAAACACACAAGCATTATTATTACGCGCATCAACGAACAACTTTTAAGTTAACGTGTTCACACCACACAGTCACACTCTATTCTCTATCACACTAATTCGGGTCACACCACATAGTCACACTCTATTCTCTATCACACTAATTCGGGGAACTATTAATAAACACACAAGCATTATTATTACGCGCATCAACGAACAACTTTTAAGTTAACGTGTTCACACCACACAGTCACACTCTATTCTCTATCACACTAATTCGGGGAACTATTAACAAATACGCAAGCATTATTATTACACGCATCAACGATCAACTTTTAAGTTAACGTGTTCACACCACACAGTCACACTCTATTCTCTATCACACTAATTCGGGGAACTATTAACAAATACACAAGCATTATTATTACGCGCATCAGCGATCAACTTTTAAGTTAACGTGTTCACACCACACAGTCACACTCTATTCTCTATCACACTAATTCGGGGAACTATTAACAAATACCATGTATGGTGGGTCCCTATCACCACGGCATGGCGCGTCCTCAGGTTGCGGATAGAGGAGACGGCCTCCAGATATGGAGGGTAGCTGCGAATATATTGAATAAGCAGTCGTGGACAGCCGATAAGGGGTGGTCCTCCAGCTTGGGGGTTGGGCGAAGGGCTAACAACCCATCACCGTAAAAAACAGCTTGTTACGAATTCCTACAGTAAGCCTCGGAATAGGACTGATTCTCTGGCACGACCACAGCAAAGGAATAAGGTTTTGAGATTTGGCACTTGGAACGTAACTAGTCTTTATAGAACAGGAGGGGTAACATTAGTAGCAAAAGAACTAGCTAGATATAGAATAGACTTTGTGGGAGTACAAGAGGTTAGGTTAGATGGGAATGGCATATCACAAATAGGAGATTACTTGTTGTATTATGGGGAAGGAAACAATAATCACCAATTAGGAACAGGATTCTTTGTACATAAAAGAATAAAATCAGCAGTAAAAAAGGTCGAATTTATCAGTGACAGGTTATCATATTTAGTACTTAAGGGTAGATGGTGCGACATCATAGTTATAAATGCTCACGCCCCTACAGAAGAGAAAGACGACTATATAAAGGATAGCTTCTATGAGGAATTGGAACATACTTTTGATCAGTTCCCTAGATATCATATGAAAATTTTATTGGGGGATTTCAACTCTAAAGTAGGACGGGAGGATATTTTTAGACCAACTATTGGAAAAGAGAGCCTACACGCAATTAGTAGTGACAATGGAGTTAGATTAGTCAACTTTGCCACATCGAAAAATTTAATTGTCAAAAGTACAACATTCCCCCATAAGGATATACATAAATATACTTGGACTTCTCCAGATGGATTGACACACAACCAAATAGATCACGTCTTGATAGATAAACGGAGACATACTAGTATAGTAGATATTCGAACTTTCAGAGGTGCAGACTGTAATTCTGACCATTATTTGGTGATTGGAGAATTAAGAGAAAGATTATCAGTAGCCAAGCGAGTAGAGCAACAAGTTAATATTACTAAATTCAATATTTTGAAATTAAAGGACGAGGAAGCTAAGCAAAATTATCAGGTCGAAATTTCGAATAGGTTTGCCACTTTAGAAAGTTCCGACGAAGTTGAGAAAGAATTAGATGTTAATAGCGTGTGGGAAAATATCAGAGATAGTATCAAAATTGCAGCTGAGCAGAGCATAGGTTATTATGAAACTAAGAAAAAGAAACCGTGGTTTGATGAAGATTGTTGCATGGTAGTAGAAAGAAGGAAACAGGCAAAATTGAAATTCTTACAGGATCCAGTTGAGGAGAATAGAGATAATTATTTCAATGAAAGACGGGAAGCAAGTCGTACACTTAGGAATAAAAAGAGAGGTTACTTGAAGGAAAAACTGAATGAGGTAGAAACAAATAGTAAGAATAAAAACATTCGAGATTTATATAAGGGTATAAAGGAATTTCAGAACGGATATCAGTCAAGGGTAAACGTGATCAAGGATGAGAATGGTGACTTGCTTGCAGACTCTTCATCAATCCTAAACAGATGGAAAAACTATTTTGCGCAACTACTAAATGTACATAGGCCAAATAGAAATGATCGGGACGATATTGAAATACAAACTGCTGAGCCATTTATACCCGAACCCACGATTTCAGAAGTCGAAATTGCGATAGAAAATCTGAAAAAGTACAAGTCTCCAGGTATCGATCAAATTCCAGCAGAATTAATACAAGAGGGTGGAAGTGCATTATATAGCGAAATTTATAAACTTGTACTTGCTATTTGGGAAAAGGAAATTGTACCAGAACAATGGAAGGAGTCCATAATTGTACCTATTTTTAAAAAGGGGGACAAAACGAACTGTGGTAACTTTCGAGGAATATCACTTTTGTTGACGTCGTACAAAATTTTGTCCAATATTCTTTTGAGGAGATTAACTCCGTACGTAGATGAAATTATTGGGGATCATCAGTGCGGTTTTCGGCGTAATAGATCGACTATTGATCAGATTTTTTGTATTCGGCAGATAATGGAGAAAAAATGGGAGTATAAGGGTACAGTACATCAGTTATTCATAGATTTCAAAAAAGCATATGACTCGGTTAAGAGGGAAGTATTATATGATATTCTTATTGAATTTGGTATTCCCAAGAAACTAGTTCGATTAATTAAAATGTGTCTCAGTGAAACATACAGCAGAGTCCGTATAGGTCAGTTTCTATCTGATCCTTTTCCAATTCACTGCGGGCTAAAGCAGGGAGATGCACTATCACCTTTACTTTTTAACTTCGCTTTAGAATATGCCATTAGGAAAGTTCAGGATAACAGGCAGGGTTTGGAATTGAACGGGCTACATCAGCTTCTTGTCTATGCAGATGACGTGAATATGTTAGGAGAAAATACACAAACGGTTAGGGAAAACACGGAAATTTTACTTGAAGCAAGTAAAGCGATCGGTTTGGAAGTAAATCCCGAAAAGACAAAGTATATGATTATGTCTCGTGACGGGAATATTGTACGAAATGGAAATATAAATATTGGAGATTTATCCTTCGAACAGGTGGAAAAATTCAAATATCTTGGAGCAACAGTAACAAATGTAAATGACACTCGGGAGGAAATTAAACGCAGAATAAATATGGGAAATGCCTGTTATTATTCGGTTGAGAAGCTCTTATCATCCAGTCTGCTGTCCAAAAATCTGAAAGTTAGAATTTATAAAACAGTTATATTACCGGTTGTTCTATATGGCTGTGAAACTTGGACTCTCACTCTGAGAGAGGAACATCGGTTAAGGGTGTTTGAGAATAAGGTGCTTAGGAAAATATTTGGGGCTAAGCGGGATGAAGTTACAGGAGAATGGAGAAAGTTACATAACACAGAACTGCACGCATTGTATTCTTCACCTGACATAATTAGGAACTTGAAATCCAGACGTTTGAGATGGGCAGGGCATGTAGCACGTATGGGCGAATCCAGAAATGCATATAGAGTGTTAGTTGGGAGACCGGAGGGAAAAAGACCTTTAGGGAGGCCGAGACGTAGATGGGAGGATAATATTAAAATGGATTTGAGGGAGGTGGGGTATGATGATAGAGACTGGATTAATCTTGCACAGGATAGGGACCGCTGGCGGGCTTATGTGAGGGCGGCAATGAACCTTCGGGTTCCTTAAAAGCCATTTGTAAGTAAGTAAGTAAGTATTAACAAATACACAAGCATTATTATTACGCGCATCAGCGATCAACTTTTAAGTTAACGTGTTCACACCACACAGTCACACTCTATTCTCTATCACACTAATTCGGGGAACTATTAACAAATACACAAGCATTATTATTACGCGCATCAGCGATCAACTTTTAAGTTAACGTGTTCACACTACACAGTCACACTCTATTCTCTATCACACTAATTCGGGGAACTATTAACAAACACACAAGCATTATTATTACGCGCATCAACGAACAACTTTTAAGTTAACGTGTTCACACCACACAGTCACACTCTATTCTCTATCACACTAATTCGGGTCACACCACATAGTCACACTCTATGCTCTATCACACTAATTCGGGGAACTATTAACAAACGTAGGAAAACTAGAATAACATCATTTTATAGAGCACATCTAGGTCAGAAAGCATGGGTAGACATAACGGATCGGTTAGAAAAGCCAACGTACTATGGTAGGAACGATCATGATTTTAAAATCAAATGTAGGAAACAGAAAACGGATGTAGGTAAATTCTCATTTTTAAATAGAACTATAAATGATTGGAATGACCTACCTGCAGCGGTCTTTGAGGGCTGCCCTTCCTTAAGGAGATTCAAGAATAATTTAAAAAGTTGTATATAAAGTGAAAATTAAAATTAAGGTGACATTCAACATTTAATTTTTTAAGGTGACGTGTATTTATCTAGCCTGACGAGTTTACTTCCTTGGTTTGAATTGTAAATTATTTAAAACTAGCGTGTAAGAGGGCCTTAGACTAGAAATATCTAGTTTAAATGTAGTTCTGTTTATAAGTATGCATAAGGATGTAATTATTTGACTTATTTGAACTGTTGTATCACTGAAGCGAGGTGAGTCAGTGAAGTTATGGTTTTACAGTGCAGTGAACAGTTCCGATCAGTGATAATTTATAGCGTCAATGAAATGTGTTCTATAGTGTCAGTGAAATGTGTGCTAAAGTGTCAGTGAAATGCGTCATAGTGCCACTACAGGGAATGAGATGAGAGTAAAGTGAAAGACTATTGAAACTTATGTAGGGCCTATAGATAATTATGTAGGTTGTATTGTAAAATTAGGTATTTTATTTTATGTTTTATTATTATTGTGTTAAATTGTATTATGTATTATTATTGTATTGTGTGTAAAATTGTATATGTGTTATAAAATTGTATTGTGTATTGTAAATTTTATTGTGTATTGGTTATCATTTTATTGTGTATTGTTAATATTGTATATACCACTGCCACCGGGTGCTTGCACACTTGCAGTGTAAATAAACACATACATACATACAACACACAAGCAATATTATTACGCGCATCAAAGAACAACTTTTAAGTTAACGTGTTCACACCACACAGTCACACTCTATTCTCTATCTCACTAATTCGGGTCACACCACACAGTCACGCTCTATTCTCTACCAGACTAATTCGGGGAACTATTAACAAACACACAAGCATTATTATTACGCGCATTAACGAACAACTTTTAAGTTAAGGTGTTCACACCACACAGTCACACTCTATTCTCTATCTCACTAATTCGGGTCACACACACAGTCACGCTCTATTCTCTACCAGACTAATTCGGGGAACTATTAACAAACACACAAGCATTATTATTACGCGCATCAAAGTACAACTTTTAAGTTAACGTGTTCACATCACACAGTCACACTCTATTCTCTATCACACTAATTCAGGTCTCACCACATAGTCACACTCTATTCTCTATCTCACTAATTCGGGTCACACCACATAGTCACACTCTATTCTATATCACACTAATTCGGGTCACACCACATAGTCACACTCTATTCTATATCACACTAATTCGGGTCACACCACATAGTCACACTCTATTCTCTATCACACTAATTCGGGTCACACCACATAGTCACACTCTATTCTCTATCACACTAATTCGGGTCACACCACACAGTCACACTCTATTCTCTATCACACTAATTCGGGTCACACCACACAGTCACACTCTATTCTCTATCTCACTAATTCGGGTCACACCACACAGTCACACTCTATTCTCTATCTCACTAATTCGGGTCACACCACACAGTCACACTCTATTCTCTATCTCACTAATTCGGGTCACACCACACAGTCACACTCTATTCTCTATCACACTAATTCGGGTCACACCACACAGTCACACTCTATTCTCTATCTCACTAATTCGGGTCACACCACACAGTCACACTCTATTCTCTATCTCACTAATTCGGGTCACACCACATAGTCACACTCTATTCTCTATCACACTAATTCGGGGAACTATTTACAAATACACAAGCATTATTATTATTACGCGCATCAACGATCAACTTTTAAGTTAACGTGTTCACACCACACAGTCACACTCTATTCTCTATCTCACTAATTCGGGTCACACCACATAGTCACACTCTATTCTCTATCACACTAATTCGTGAACTATTTACAAATACACAAGCATTATTATTATTACGCGCATCAACGATCAACTTTTAAGTTAACGTGTTCACACCACACAGTCACACTCTATTCTCTATCATACTAATTCGGGGAACTATTAACATACATACTAACCTTATTATTGTGTGCATCACCGACTAACATTTAAGTCCACGCGTTAACCACCACATCACATACACACACGCACGCATATTGTGTTCTCCATCACACTAATTCAAGAAACTATTAATAAACACACATGCATTATTATTTTGTGAACACTGATTAAGTTTCAAATTGACGTGTTCACCGCTTCACACACACGACATATTCTCCATCACACTAATTCATGAAAGCATTATCAGATACGTCAGCCTCATTTTATTGTCTATATTACCGAACAATACTTAAGTTAACGTGTTCACCGCTTCCCACGAACAGTCTGACACACACATGATATTTTCTCTATTACACTGATTCATGAAACCATTGAGTCACTTTATTGCGTACCGTATACAGTATTACCCGATAATTCTCAAGTTAACGTCTTCACCGCTTCGCGCGTGCCGCACACAAACTCATACACTTGATGTATTCTCTATCACACTAACAGTACGTGACTGTTACGGACGTGAACATTTCTAATAAATTCAAAATTTGTTTTAAGAATCGCATTTTCAATACAAAATTTGAAACTTTATTGCCGAAGCGACTTCTATAATTTTTTTCAATCAATCAAGAATGTACAAGTACTTCGATAACATCTGCTCAATAGCGAATCATTACAATTATTATAAAACATAGATAACAAAAGATTGAACGATATTCACAGAGCGATGATTGAAGAAAACATGTGATTTAATATTAAGATATGGGGTATTTATTTGTGAGAAATAAATATAGGCAGAATAAGACCTACATTTTGTAAAATATATATATATATATATATATATATATATATATATATATATATACAGACGTGGACAAATTATTAGCAAAATTGAAGATTTTTATTATATATTTTTTTACAAAATATGATTCTTCAATTTAGACTACAGTTGACATTTTTGCGTATTTCCAAATTATTAGCAAAATTGAAGATTTGTATTGTATATTTTTAGAAAATTTAACTCTTCAATTTGGACTACATTTGATATTTTTGCATATTTACAAATTATTAGCAAAACTGAAGGTTTTTATTATATATTTTTACAAAATTCGATTCTTCAATTTGGAATACAGTTGACATTTTGGACATTTCCAAATTATTAGCAAAACTGAAGATTTTTATTTTATAGTTATACGAAATTTGACTCTT
This sequence comes from Periplaneta americana, assembly GCF_040183065.1. NCBI lineage: Eukaryota > Metazoa > Arthropoda > Insecta > Blattodea > Blattidae > Periplaneta > Periplaneta americana. The sequence continues at coordinate 168,854,501 of NC_091125.1, read as the reverse complement.
CAATTTAGACTGTAGTTGACATTTTTGCTAATTTACAAATTATTAACAAAATTGAAGATTTTTATTATATATTTTTACAAAATTTAATTCTTCAATTTAAACTACAGTTGACATTTTTGCATATTTCTGTCTATTGTAATGATAGAAATATGCAAAATTGTCAACTGTAGTCTAAATTGAAAAATCAAATTTTGTAAACAGAACTATCATAAAAATCGTCAATTTTGTTAATAATTTGTCCACGTCTGTATATATATATTTGAGAATCCAATGAAATGCCTCTATGGTAGCCAGATTGGAAATGGGGATAGAAGGTAATAGGGGAACAATATTAGTTAGAAAAACTAAATTTTTGAGTTGTAGGCCTATTGTAGAAAAAGAAGAAAATGATATCTTGAAAAGATGTTTAAGATTCCTACAAACGACGAAAACTAAGTTTAATTTCATAAAAGAATTATAAAATATCGTAAGAAGTTTAGGATTTAATTGGCTATGGCAAGAAATTGGTGCAATTAATATAAATGTGATAGGTAAAATTATAATGGAGAGGAGTAACGAGATAGTGAGACAGGAAATGAGTAGCAATTTAAATAATTTAGATTACAAAGAAATGAAAATTATATGGAGACAGGAAGAATACACAAAAGTTAACAACAAGGAAGGAAGAATGGGATTAGAGTGGTGGAGATTGGGAATTTGGAGGTTAGAAAAATAGAAGAGAAGGCATAGGAAAAGGTACATGTCTTTTATGTAACGAAAAAGAAGTCACGATACTCATTCTACTATCTTGCCCAGAAAATGAAACAAGAAAAATTTTTCTTGAGGAGCCATTATTAAAACTAAATGTAGAAATAGCGTATAGTAAATTGCATAGAACAGTAAACAGTAGGAAATTGAGGAAACTCGGAAAATTTTTGCATATACTCGTAGTAAAGAAAAAATGAGAAGGAAAAACTAAGGTGTAAGCATATATATAATTTATTTCAAGAAATAGTCTGCCCAGGCATCCTGGGTTGCCAAAAACACAGAATAACACACATATAAGAATAGTGTGAACTTTATTAGTAACAACAATGTAATTTATTCGTCACAACAATAATTCCTTTCTACAATTCACCTTAAACGCTCTTGTCAACAATTGTATCTTCACTCAACACAGTATTCGTTATAGCACTCCACCGACGACAATGACAATTTACTTGGACTATTACGCACAACAATGAACTGTTAATCTTAACTAATATTTACAAAGCACTATTTACAAATCAGAACTATCAGTTCTCAGTTCACAGTTCTTCTATCTCAGTCACTCGAGTTCACAGTATCTCGAACCACAGACCTTCAGAGACAGTTCACTGTACTCGAACTCGGGTCCCTCCAACTGCGGTCCACTGCACTCGAACTCAGGTCCCTCCAACTGCGATCCACTGCACTCGAACTCAGGCCTTCGGATGCTGACGCAGATGCGGACGCACACTCGAGTCGAACTCCGGTTGGCTTGCTTGCTCTGGCTTTCTCACTGACTGAATAACTGAAAACTCTGACTCTCGTTCGCTGGCGACTGCTCTTTTATAGCAAAATCATAGTTGCGAGAACCTTCTACAGGTGTGTAGAGAATTATCTCATATCTCTACATCGACAGACGTCTGGAATAATCGGGAAGGTCGTTCCACATCCACTGCGTAGCAGCTGCGCGCGCAGACTCGTCGCGTGACGTAATACACCCTCTCTCCCTTCTCTCCACCGCGCGACGTCATTCAATGTTCCGTGGAGCCCGTGCGATCTGCTTTCTTGCGGGACGCTGGTCGTGAGTTCGATTCTCACGTCGCTGTCACATTGCCCCCTCCTTAGGGCTGCTCGTCCCGGGCAGTCCCTTGGTAGGCTGCTAATCGGTCCAGATGCACCACCATCATCTTCCCTCGAGGTTGTCGCTGGATCCGGTACACCACGTCGTTGATCCGGGTCACCACGCGGTATGGTCCATCCCAGGCACGCTGCAGCTTTGGTGATTTCCCTTTGGTCCTGGTAGGTCGATACAGCCACACCAGGTCGCCCTCCTGGAATCCTGCAGAGTTGGCCAATCTGTCGTAGCGCACCTTCATCCTGTCGCTGGCCATCTTGAGGTGCTCTCTGGCCAGTTGGTGAACTCCATTCAACTTCTCGGTGAGTTCTGCCACATAGTCAGTTGCTGGCTGGTCGGCGCTGGGTGGCGTGCCAAACAGCAGATCACAGGGCAGGCGCAGCTCTCTCCCGAAGACCATGTTTGCCGGTGTCATCCCTGTTGTATCGTGGACCGAAGCTCTGTAGGCCAAGAGGAACAGTGGGACTCTGGCATCCCAGTCCCGTTGATGGTTGGACACCACCTTCCGCAGATGCTCTTCCAAGGTTTTGATGTAGCGTTCCACCATACCATCGGACTGTGGGTGGAGGGGAGTGGTCCTGGTTTTATGCACCCCCAGACGCGCGAACAATTCTCCCATCAGGTTGGATTCGAAGTTGCGCCCCTGATCGCTATGCAATTCCCGGGGCACCCCGAATCGGCAGATGAAGTTGTCAAGCAGCGCGTCGGCCACCGTCGAAGCCTCTTGGTTAGGAATCGCGTACACCTCTGGCCATTTTGTGAAGTAGTCCATGGCTACTAACAGGTAGCGGTTCCCGCGATCCGTGACCGGGAACGGTCCAGCAACGTCGATGGCGATCCTCTCAAAAGGAGCTCCCACGTTGTACTGCTGCATGGCTCCCCTGCTGCGGGTCCTTGGTCCGCGACTGGCTGCACAGGTGTCGCATCTTCGGCACCATTGTTCCGTGTCGGTTCTCTGATGCAACCAATAGAACCTCTGCCTTAACTTGTCCAGCGTCCTGTTGGCTCCCAGGTGGCCTCCAGTCACTCCAGCATGAGTCTCCTCCAGCACTTCCTTCACCTTGCTCCTGGGCAGGACAAGTTGTTCTATGTGGGTCCTTCCATCGGCCGACTCCCAAATCCTCTTCAGGATACCGTCCTTGACAGTGAAGGATTCCCACTGGGCCCAGTAGCTCTTGTAAGTGGTGCTACGGTTGGCGATATCGGCCCATACTGGTCTCTGGCCGGACTCCACATCACGTAGTAGCTGTCCAATGTTTGGGTCCTCCAGCTGCTCCCTCCTTATGGCGGCGTTATCCCATCCTGGGCTCGGCTGGGCGGCAATTGCTCGGACTGCGTGGGCGCCATCCCGCTCTTCTACTTTCAGGCAGTGTTTACAGCCATCCGGGCACGGGCGTCGTGATAAGGCATCAGCGTTGGAATGTTTCTTCCCTTGTCGGTGTTCGGAGGTGAAGTTGTACTCCTGCAGTCGTTGAACCCAACGGGCGGTCTGCCCCTCCAGATTCTTGAAGCCCAATAGCCAGGTGAGTGCAGAATGATCTGTCCTCAGATGGAACTCCTGGCCATACAAATATTTGTGGAAGTGCTTCAGGGCTTCCACAATGGCAAGAAGTTCTCTACGCGTCACACAGTAGTTTCTCTCAGCCTTGGATAGTGTTCGGCTGAAGTAGGCAATCACCCTCTCTTGCCCGTCCTGTTCCTGAGAGAGTACTCCGCCGATGCCTACGTTGCTAGCGTCCGTGTCGAGCGTGAACTTCCTTCCAGGGATGGGATATCCCAGTACAGGAGCAGTGCAGAGCGCCTCTTTCAGCGACTGGAAGGATGACTCCGCCTCGTCTGTCCACTGGAATTGTCGTTTCTCCTCGGTCAGCTGGGTTAGAGGCTTAGCGATGTTGGCGTACCCAGCTACGAACCTTCTGTAATAAGTGCAGAGGCCGAGAAAGCGGCGCAGCTCCTGCTTGTCCCTCGGTCTCGGCCATCCTCTGACGGCTTGTAGCTTCTCCGGGTCCGTGGCCACTCCGTTGGTCCCTACTACGTGTCCCAAGTAGTTGACCTTCTTCTGGAATAGATGACATTTCTTCGGGTTCAACTTCAGTCTGGCTTGTCGCAGTCTCTCGAACACTTTCCTCAGGTTCAACAGCTGTTCGCCGAAAGTCTTGCCCACCACGATGACGTCATCAAGGTACAGCAAACAGGTGTCGTATGTCAGGCCTCTCATTACGGACTCCATTAGTCTCTGGAATGTAGCCGGGGCGTTGCAGAGGCCGAACGGCATAACGGTGAACTGCCATAGTCCTTGGCCTGTGGAGAATGCCGTTTTCTCCTTATCCTCCGGATGTAGCGCCACCTGCCAGTATCCTGACTTGAGATCCAACGTCGAGAACCACTCTGCTCCGGCCAGGGTGTCCAAGGTGTCGTCAATTCGTGGAAGGGGAAAGCAGTCTTTCCTGGTGACGTCATTCAGTCTTCTGTAGTCCACGCAGAAACGCAGGTCCCCATTCTTCTTCTTCACCAGCACCACAGGTGATGACCAAGGGCTGTCGGATTCCTCGATGACCCCTCTTGCTTTCATGCCCTCCAGTTGGCTGTCAATCTCCCTCTGTTTAGCTAGAGGGACGCGTCGAGGAGGTTGTCTGATTGGGCGAGCATTTCCGGTGTCGATGCGGTGATGAACTTTCTCCGTTCTCCCGTAGTCATTTTCAGACAGACTGAACACGTCCTGAAATTCTGTCAGTAGATCGTGGACTTGTCTTCTTTCTCTTTTGCTTAAATTCGCCGGCAATTCTCGAGCCAGCTCTTTCAGTGATGGGTCTAGATCTGGATGTGGTCGGTGACACTCCTCGTTTTCTGCCAGCGACGTCACAGACACCACCGGCTCGACGCTACCTAGTACAGTTCCACTAGGCACCTCCTTGTCCCGATTGGTGACATTCAGGACCCTCACCGGTACCACCTTCTGATTCGGGAGTAGGGATCTGGCCACATAAACCCCATCTATCGGAGTTGTTTGCGAATCGAGGAGCAGGTTTCTCTTAGGTTGTCCGTCCAGTCTTGCCGTCACCACCATCTCGCAGCCTGCTGGGATTGTCACTTGATTCTCCAAGGTGAGTCTGCCGGCCATGGGTTGGTCTTCGACGTCCCTCAGGAACACTTCATCCTGACCAAAACGGAGGATACGGCGCCTGACGTCCACCGTTGCATCGAAGATCCGCATGGCGTCGAGTCCCAGGATGACGTCTTCAGTGATGTTGGCGACGAACACCCACATCTCCAGTCTCCTCTTTCCCAAGGTCAAGTCCAGGAAAACCTCTTTTTGGATGGGCAGGTTCTCGCCTGAGGCAGTACGTAGCTCATACCGGCGCAGCGGCGTCCTCCCAGGTAGTCCACGCACGACTTCCGGTCTGGCGATAGTGAGCGACGCCCCGGTGTCTACCAGTACTCTGCATGGGCGGCCTCTTATCCATCCGTCAGCAATCAGCCCATCGTCGCATCTTCTGTTAACCGTCTTCAAGATCAGCCGAGGGGATGGTGATGACGGCGCCGACGTGCCCCTCGTCGCATCGGCCCCTTTTAGTTTTCCTGTTTGTGACCAGATCGGTCACAGTCCCTCCTCAGGTGTCCAGGCTCGCCGCAGGACCAGCAGGTGGGCACTCCTCGTCTTCGTCGCTCGGGTGATTTCGGTTGACGTTCCTCGACGTCGGCCGCCGCGACGCTCCTAATCCGGTGCGATGCCGAGACGTTCGCCGTCAACTTGGCTGCCTCCATCCTGAGGGCCGCCGCCAGAGCTGCGTTGATGGTGCGATGCTCTGCCAGGAGTAGCTGTTGCTTTATTTCCGGGTCTCGAACTCCGCTGCCGAAGGTGTAGGCCGCCTCTCCAGCGATGAAGTCATTAGGTAGGCCCCTGAGCGCCTTATGGGCCAGTTGTTCCACCGCCATCGCGAATTCTTGCAGGGACTCGCCTGACTGTTGGACCCTCGTTTTTAGTTGGGTCCTAAATGCTGCAGCAAGTTGATGGTCACCATAACGTCCCTCCAAGGCCGCCATTATCTCAGCGGCTGTCCCGTCTTCTGGAACGCTGTGAAGAATCTCCGACGCCTGTCCCTGAAGCGCGGCCAGCAGCTGAGTAGTTTTCTCTGCCGGCGTCCACCCATTGTGCTCTGCGATGGCCTCGAACTGGCGACGGAATATCGCCCAAGACGTCGTACCGTCAAACTTCGGCGTCTTGACGTTGTGATGTCTGGCTGAAGCCGATGGTTCCGCAGGGGCACTATGTGAGGTCCTCAATGCTGACGTCGATCTTTCCACGGCCCGTTGAACTTCCTCGGCAATTATCTGTTTCTGTTCTCTAGCCTGGCGATCCACCAACGCGAGGATGTGTTTGTTTTCTACAGCGTGTTGGTCCATTAACGCGAGTATGTGCTTGTTTTCCTCAGCGTGTTTGTCCATCACCTCACTCGTCTGCTCTTGACGACGCTCGAGATCGCGGATTTTGCCGTCGAAATGGTCTACATCCTGTCTCAACTCGGCTACTGTCTCGTTTATAGTTGTAAAATTCTGGTTTAGTTTATCCAAATCGGCCTTAAGTTCGTCTTTTACGATGGCGACAATTCCATCTACGTGGGCCGAAACGCTTTCAATTTGCGTAGTGACGTCATCTTTCACTCCGCTTATGTCACTTTTCATCTCTGTTTTCACTTCACTTATGTCACTTTTCATCTCCGTTTTCACATCATTTATGTCGTTCTTAACCTCACTGATGTCGTTCTTCATTTCTGCTTTTACGTCACTTATGTCCTTTTTCATTTCAGCTTTCATTTCCGCGATGGCTTGCAGGATCTGCTGTAGGTTCTCCATTGTCGATAATATCCCGGTTCTGACACCAATGTGAACTTTATTAGTAACAACAATGTAATTTATTCGTCACAACAATAATTCCTTTCTACAATTCACCTTAAACGCTCTTGTCAACAATTGTATCTTCACTCAACACAGTATTCGTTATAGCACTCCACCGACGACAATGACAATTTACTTGGACTATTACGCACAACAATGAACTGTTAATCTTAACTAATATTTACAAAGCACTATTTACAAATCAGAACTATCAGTTCTCAGTTCACAGTTCTTCTATCTCAGTCACTCGAGTTCACAGTATCTCGAACCACAGACCTTCAGAGACAGTTCACTGTACTCGAACTCGGGTCCCTCCAACTGCGGTCCACTGCACTCGAACTCAGGTCCCTCCAACTGCGATCCACTGCACTCGAACTCAGGCCTTCGGATGCTGACGCAGATGCGGACGCACACTCGAGTCGAACTCCGGTTGGCTTGCTTGCTCTGGCTTTCTCACTGACTGAATAACTGAAAACTCTGACTCTCGTTCGCTGGCGACTGCTCTTTTATAGCAAAATCATAGTTGCGAGAACCTTCTACAGGTGTGTAGAGAATTATCTCATATCTCTACATCGACAGACGTCTGGAATAATCGGGAAGGTCGTTCCACATCCACTGCGTAGCAGCTGCGCGCGCAGACTCGTCGCGTGACGTAATACACCCTCTCTCCCTTCTCTCCACCGCGCGACGTCATTCAATGTTCCGTGGAGCCCGTGCGATCTGCTTTCTTGCGGGACGCTGGTCGTGAGTTCGATTCTCACGTCGCTGTCACAATAGTAATGATTACAGTAAGATAGATGAGCCAAATTTAAATGTGAACTAGGAGCTTAAGTTTAAGAAATAAGAAATTTGTACATATATTTGTAACAATCACACACTAACGAATAGAAAAGGGGGGGGGGTATTATGATATTCCGTATAAATGATTTTTCAGAATTGCCACAGACCCTTTAATGGTTGAAGTAATTATTTTTGGAATGATGTCATGGATTCCAAATGTTTTGATAGTGTTTACAGTTGATCGTGGGATGGTGCCCCTCGCTCCGATCACTAAACCATGTACTTCCCAGGTGCCTTCCATCTGATATTTTTCTCGAAAATACGGAATAGTAGGCTCATAAATTTGTTGTTTTTCTTTGTTGACCTCGGATGGTTGGGTCTGGCTCATCTCAAATCTAACAGTTGGGTCCAGTATAAAGCCTTTACTATTAGTCTTGTCTAGAACCACGATGTCCGCTCTTCTAATTCCGCCGCCTTCAGACGCAACGCAGTGCACCTCTTCATGGACCTCGAAGGATTTGTTTCTAAGGGCTTGTGCTATTAGTTTTCGGATGTTATGATGGCGTGAATTTCTCAGGAGTTCTCCATGCTGACAGGATCCTAGGACGTGTAATTAAAGGGAAAGAGTTTTAGTTAAGAAAACCTAGAATGATTATATATTGTATGGAATAGACAAAAAACTAAATCCGTGGCGCTACAGCTCGTGAAGGGCCAAGACCAACCAGCCGGCTGCTGGCCTCACGTCCACATGTTGAAGCAGAGGTGGACGATCATCCAACCAGAATGGAGGTATCGTGTGGTTAACACGATGATCCCCCCAGCCGTTATAGCTGGTTTGTGAAACCGGATTTTCGCTATCTATTGTAGCTCCACAAGTGCATCACGATGCTGGGTAGGCACTGGCCGAAAATTCATGAGTAAATTTCTTTCCCCATGAGGACTCGAACCAGCACGCATTCCGTAACGCGAGTCCTAGGCAGGATGCCTTAGACCACGACGCCACGGCGCGGGACGTATGAAATAGTAATAGGCCTAGTTATTAATAGTAAAATTTGGTTAAGGGTGGTTTCCTGGAAAACAGAAATGTAACAGGACAACCATTAACGAATGACACACAAATTGTACATAATTTTGATGACAATAAATATATATAATTATAAAAAGAACTAACAACATGTCACTTCCTTTCTTTATTCTTTTTATGCTAGCTGTAAATGTTCATTTATTTTAAATCATTAGCTTCTAAGATATCAATACACTGATAGACCTATACTATCGAGATACTAATATGACAATGTACAGATCACGACCGTGCACAAGGGGGGGGGGGGTTCTTTTGGGAGTTTATCCCCCAGCTGGGAAAAAATCGGTGAATCTAAAAGTGAAATACTGAAATGAATTAAAGTGACACATAATATTTTACTAATTAACTAACTTATTATTCTCAGAACATAAATTTTACCAGCAATCAAAAAGTATTGGGAATAAATTTGAATAAGGAACAATAAAAAGTGTCCTTCCCAAGCAGGATTCGAACCACGAAAGTCTTAGTTACCAGTCTATCGTGCTCTGGAGTGAACAAGGCTCTAAAATGAGCTACAAGGGTCGGTACGGTTTCTTTTTGTCACTACTGTACACTCACAATATCCAAAAAGAAAATACGGTACAGAAATATTGGCGTTACTAAGCGATAGCAAATTGATTGTAACAAAAGTCAGAAACATGACTTTCAACAATATTGACAGTATGTTGGTGCATAGTCTGTAGTTTTTGTGGTATATTTTTTACTAGCCGTACCCATGCGCTCCGCTGCACCCGTTAGAAATAAATATAAAGTAATTACATAATTAAAATAGGACATTTGATCCCGGGAACATTCGTGTCTGATGGAAGGATAAATCGTTTAATATGTTACTTAATTTAAATTGTATTTAAATAATTAAAATGCGATCATTTTGGTCCAGAGACACTTATTTGGTGCAATGACAATTCCTTTAACATGTTTCTTAATTTTTATTACATGCAACCATAGTTTAATGAAGATTGACATCATTTAGATTTAATGTGTATATTTTATTTTACTTGTTATAGGTTTCCATTGAATTATGGTAATAACTTAATTTTCACCCTTGTTTTCTACGTATTCAGTAAATGGCGCTTGACCCACTATGGTTCTAAACCCTTCAAATAACTTAAATTATATTATATTATATTATATCATATTATATTATACTATATATTATATTATATTATATTAATTTATATTATATTAGCCTATATTATATTATATTGTATTATATTATATTATATTATATTATATTATATTATATTATATTATATTATATTATATTATATTATATTATATTATATTATATTATATTATATTATATTATATTATATTATATTATATTATACTATATATTATATTATATTACATTATATTATATTATATTATATTATACTATATATTATATTATATTACATTATATCATATCATATCATATCATATCATATCATATCATATCATATCATATCATATCATATCATATCATATCATATCATATCATATCATATCATATCATATCATATTATATATCAGAAGTTACTGCAATAACATTATAGCATTATGTCCATCTAGAGAAACTACACTTTCCAATGGTGAAATAATAATTAATTATACAAATCGGTTAATTTAGCTTCCGATATTATTTCATACAAACCCAGAAACATTCTCTGTAGGCTATCTTTCATAGCTTTCGATTGTTGCTGTCCAAGGCCCCTTATAGACGAAGTCATTTGTTTTTTAATTCATTACACGGCCTTAGATGGCAGTTATTTTAATTTTTAAACTCATTTATCTCATTAAACATCAGTCCTATCAAAATTTTTCAAGGAATAAAACTTATCGGACATTATTTTTAAAGAAACTTTTGTTATGTTACATTTTTCACAAAAATCAATAATAAGCGAGATATTTCGATTTATTTAATTCAGGCCCCCTTATAACTCCCCTTTTCAAATAATGTATTTTGAATGCCATATAGCCTAAAATCTAAGTTACAACAAACTTAATTTATATTCCAATTTTCATCGAAATCCGTTCAGCCATTATCGCGTTAAAAGGTAACAAACAGACAGACAGACAGACAGACATACAAACAAAAATTTCAAAAAAACTATTTTCGGTTTCAGGGTGGTTAATTATATATGTTAGGACCAATTATTTTTGGAAAATCGAAAATTACCAGAAAAATTTCGGCTACAGATTTATTATTAGTATAGATTATTGGCATATTTCGTACAATTATCCCAATATCGCGTTATTTCGCGAGTTTATTGTACTTAAATATGGTATTTCAGGTATCTGGATGAGTTAATGTATAAAAGAAAAATTAATTGTGAAAAATGTCGTGCCTATAGATTTTATCAAAAAATACGGTCCCTAACCATCTACCTTTCTCCCGTGAAAGATGCCCTCAGCTGACAATAGCAATGGCGACGAAGTTGAATTGCTTTTTGTTTATTTAGGCCTTTTCCATGAAAAGATGTTAGTGCAAACACTCGTGATGCCCCACTTCGATTACTGTGATATTCTGCTTACTGACCTAAGCGTTACTTCGGCGCAGAGACTACAACGTGTTCATAATATGTGCGTCCGTTTCGTCTGCAATATTCGCCGGGCTGATCACGTAACACCATCCCTCGAAATGTTGTCCTGGCTCCGTCTAGAAGATCGTAGGAAAATCCACTGTCTTTCCCTTCTCTTTCACATATTGCATTTCTCCACTCCTGTCTATCTTACGTCTCGTTTTCAAAATTTATCCACCCATCATAACCTAGACACACGATCACAACACTCCTCAATATTAGCCATTCCCTCCCACCGAACATCCTCATATTCATCTTCTTTCACTGTGGCTGTTCCTCGGCTTTGGAATTCCCTACCGAGTAATGTCAGGGACTGTCAGACATCAAATCAATTTAAGAATAGACTAACTAAATATTTTTCTAGCAATTCTTGTTAACAATAATAGCTGTTTCAGGTTTCTCAATGTTTAATGGTTATATATATATATATATATATATATATATATATATATATATATATATATATATATATATATATCACAGATAAATATCTAAATTATCTCATTATTATTATTATTATTATTATTTCTTACCAATGTTTATTACTGTCACACTAACATTACTTATCCAACTTTCATTATTTACTTTCATGTTGTTTTATGGTCAAGATATTAATGTAATAACTATGTAACCAATTGTATTCAATTAGAATTAGAGTCTGGCTGGGCGGAAGAGAAGGCTTACTGGCCTTAGCTCTGCCAGATTAAATAAATTATTATTATTATTATTATTATTATTATTATTATTATTATTATATTTTTCTCATTCTGAACGTCCACATTTTCTTTCCTATATTTCTGTATACTTTTAAGTGAATGTAGCCTAACAGTCACAGACTTTCAACTTGTGTTGAATAACAACTAAAAATGTCCACTTTCTGCCCAGCACAGGGGAATAGCTGCGGAATGGTGAAGGCAGTGCTTTTATTTAGCGTCGCTTTAAACTGCAGTAGACATTAAATGACGAAACTTAATGTGGATAAGAAATTCACGATGAATTTTATCTGGAACCCACAAACAGAGAAAATATACTTTTACGTGTAACACGTTACTCACAGTTCTACTTCCCTCCCACAGGAATTATAGCTACTAAGGATTTCATCATCATTTAAAATCAATTGCTCTCAGCCAAGTTCGAACTCTCGAATTTCAGATCTAGCGGTGGAATACCTCGTAAAATCACGCCACACGTAAGGACGGGTGCTTCCAGCATAGTAACAGCAGCAGCAGCAGCAGCAGCAGCAGCAGCAGCAGTAGTAGTAGTAGTAGTAGTAGTAGTAGTAGTAGTAGTAGTAGTAGTAGTAGTAGTAGTAGTAGTAGTAGTAGTAGTAGTAGTAGTAGTGATATAGTCGCGACGCTGTTATTCCCGGCGTGACTCCTCTTTGTTTACGTCTTAGAAAGTGAAGGCTCTATAAAGTCTAGGTAGGTAGTATCGTTCGCCATTTTTTGTTCTTTCGTTGCCGAGCTACCATACGAGGAATCTATTTGCCACACCGTTAAACATTATCATGTCGTAGCTCCTATGATAATAAATCAAAGGCACTGTAATTCAGCAAATAATTGAGCGGCAAATAACGTCTTCGTGTGCTTTCTGCGAACGCCAACGAAAGAGCCAAAATGGCGGGCGATTATATTAAGTATTTATCGAGCCTTAAGAAATGTATAACGTCATCATCAGCGAATCACAAGACGCACACGTTTAAATGTAGCCGACCTGTAACGCGATTGGCTGCCGGAAATTAGAGCGACGGGACTATAGTATTTTATCTAACGACGTCTTGAACTATAAATGTTATTCTGAGTGGGCAGCCAATGGTTAATTATGTCTGGAGCCTCTATCAAGGATGGGTTTTTTTTTTTTACAGAGAGTCACTCCATTGTGACGGGTGTGACATTTCTACTATAATCCACGAAATATTTTTTTTATTAATAGAACTAATGTTCAAATTTATTCAAAATTTACTCCTACGGTGTTTATAGAAGTACATCAAAATCTCTAAATGAACATTATAACAGAGACTGTGGTTTCGCTACTTATCCTTTTCTTCGTTCATTCACCATTCAGTCTCTTCGTTTTATCGTATTTTCTTTACATTTATTTCTGTTTCTTTATTCCTTCTAGTGGCTTCTACTTAGTTTTTGCTTTCTATGTTAGGGGTCACAAGTTGCTAGTAGTTTTGATATTCTCCGTTATTTTATTTTTATATACATACAGGTAACGATATTAATGACGCTCTTATTTTGAGGTCTACATACGTATAGAGAGTTTTCACACCCTCGCCGTACACTAATGTTAACGCTATGTTGACGTCAATAATTACGTATTTCGTGACGTATGTCAACGTTCATGAAACTTCGGAAAGAATCATTATACGATATTTCCCACTTCTTTAACATTTATTATGTCGTAGCTCTTATGATAGTCAATCAATTGCGCGATCCTCTTTATCTTGGTTTTGTGATTATTATCTCAGTTTACGAGTATATTTTATCATGGTTTTCGGATCGAAGAACTAAGATAATGCTTCCGTGTTTAATCAACATAATTATCTTGCTTTTGTGATATTATCTCAATTTATATTTTATCATGATTTTTGGATCGAAAAAGCACGATAGTACTTCTGTGTTTTACCAACATAATTATTTTGGTTTTGTGATATTATCTCAGTTTATATTTTATCATGGTTTTGGATCGAAGAACTACGATAATGCTTATTCTGTGTTTAACCAATATAATTATCTTAGCTTTGTGATATTATCTCAGTTTACTATTTTATTCTGGTTTTTTGATCGAAAAACTACGATAATGCTTCTTCTGTTTATCCAACAGAATTGTCTTGGTTTTGCGATATTTTCTCAGTTTACTATATTATCCTGGTTTTTGGATCGAAAAACTACGATAATGCCTTCTTCTGTGTTTATCCAACAGAATTATCTTGGTTTTTTTTTGTTGGTTATTTAACGACGTTATATCAACTACGAGGTTAATTAGCGTCGATGAGATTGGTGATAGCGAGATGGTATTTGGCGAGATGAGGCCGAGGATCGCCATAGATTACCTGGCATTCACCTTACAGTTAGGGAAAACCTCGAAAAAAACTCAACCAGGTAATCAGCCCAAGCGGGGATCGAACCCGCGCCCGAGCGCAACTTCAGACCGGCAGGCAAGCGCCTTAACCGACTGAGCCACGCCGGTGGCTATTATCTTGATTTTGCGATATTATCTCAGTTTACTATTTTATGAGTATTCTGGTTTTTTCATCGAAAAGCTACGATAATGCTTCTTTTGTATTTATCCAATAGAATTATCTTGGTTTTGCGATATAATCTCAGTTTACTATTTTACCTTGGTTATAGATCGAAAAACTACAATAATGCTTCTTCTATGTTTAACCAACGTAATTATCTTGGTTTTGCGATATTATCCGAGTTTATATTTTATCCGCAGAAGATTGATCGATAGTAGAATTATCCAAGATAACTGGCACGAAAGAAAATGCGAGTAGGCGATTGGAAAATCTGATAAATATGAGGCAAAATGATAGTGACGAAGGATCCAAAAATACAGAAGAAAACACCTTACTTGGATAAAATAACGCACTTCATAATTATTTTTATGACTACGCTTAAAGTTGTTTGCTTTTCTTTGCAGTTATTATGTTTAATTTTCGTTGTTCATCTTTCTTTCAATTATCCTACATTAATATAAGATTATACGAGTTCTAATAATAGATCTCTCTTAGTGTATCATGTTAGGCCTTCTTATTCTTTCATAAACGCTCATAGTAAGTTGTAATGGAAGCAAAACTATTTTTATAATTCAACTACATCGTCGAGATACTCATATTCATTTGTTCTTACTGTTGCTATAATCAAGACCTCATATGGTGATAGTTTTTCTTCCGAGATTGTCTAGTTTCAAGCAGTACCACACAGATGGTGCAGATTTCAAAATGAGAACAGAGATAGAATCACTCGATGATAGTTGAATGTAAGAGTTGAGACAATGAGCATCCTCTTTCTGATTTGTTGGATACAATAATAATTAATACATCTAGGTACATATCATGTACTCAGAAGTAAATTCGGCCAATGAAATAATAAATCCCTCATTATCTGCAATTTCTAGACTCTAGAGTTCCTTTATTATGAGAGATGGGACGTCGATCCCGTCAACAATTAAAATATGTAATGATTTGATAGCACTGAAAGTGGAAAAACAAATTTCCTGCGAGAAGTAAAACCATAGGCCTATATATTGTATACAGATATTAAACACATCTCACAAGGAATTTTATAATACAGTATTGTATTATTTTACAATATAAATTATTATACATAATACATAAAAATTATTGTTACCGCTAGTTTATCAATAAGGAATAAGGAAAACCTGTATTTACTAGAAACAAAGCCGTTGTAAGTTCTTATTGGATTATGCAACAAGGTAGGCGTTATTTGGATCATGTGTTTCAATTCTTACATTCAATTACACAGGGTGTACCAAAAAGGTATGTCAAAACTTTAGGGAAATATTTCTCACATGCAGGAAATGAAAATATGTCATATAAACATGGGTCCGGAAACTCTTTATTTCCGTGTTAGAGCTCATTTTCTACAACTAGTCTTCCCTCAGTCTACAAACAAGAGCTTGTAAATAAGAGCTTGTTTACAAACAGCTTGTAATCTGACAGTAGTAGTGTTCACGTAATTTTTTAGATTCACCACCAGTATTGATTTGCAACTGTAGGCCTACGTACAAAGGTCGTGCGACTCACTTCATTGTTTGACTACGTTGGGTGCAAAATGAAAGGTTCCGTGACAGATGCATAGGGATAACTGGATCAATTCCTTGCCCTCCACGCTCTCCGGACCTAAACCCACTAGATTTTTACTTGAAAGCTCTTGTTTTAGAACCCCGGTACAAGATGTAGAGTCGTCTTGGCGTCCGCATTGTGGAAGGCTGCGAAACAATACGACATTCTCCAGGGATACATCAGCATCTCCGGGATGCAGTGCGACGGCGGGTTGATGCATGTATCCGTGCTAATGGAGAACATTTTGAACACTTCTTGTAGCGCAGAGTTTCATGTGGTATGTTTCTGTGTGTTTCCCATGATATGTTGTAGAAAATGAGCTCTAATACGGAAATAAAGCGTATCCAGACACATGTTTAAATTTACGAGTGTTTTCATCCTTCACATGTGAGAAGTATTTCCTCAAAGTTTTGACCAAGGAATTGATCCAGCTATCCCTATGCATCTGTCACGGAACATTTCATTTAGCAACCAATGTAGTCAAATAATGAACGACCTTTGCACGTAGGCTTACAATTGCAAATCAACACTGCTGGTGAACCTAAGAATTACGTCACGATTCCACTACCGCTAATCAAACGTAAACACTGCTACAGTGTTAGATTACTTACTTATTGGCTTTTAAGGAACCCGGAGGTTCATTGCCGCCCTCACATAAGCCCGCCATTGATCCCTATCCTGAGCAAGATTAATCCAGTCTCTACCATCATATCCCTCCTCCCTCAAATCCATTTTAATATTATCTTCCCATCTACGTCTCGGCCTCCCCAAAGGTCTTTTTCCCGCCGGCCTTCCAACTAACACTCTATATTCATTTCTGGATTCGCCCATACGTGCTACATGCCCTGCCCATTTCAAACGTCTGGATTTAATGTTTCTAATTATGTCAGGTGAAGAATACAATGCGTGCAGCTCTGCGTTGTGTAACTTTCTCCATTCTCCTGTAACTTCATCCCTTTTAGCCCTAAATATTTTCTTAAGAACCTTATTCTCAAACACCCTTAATCTCTGTTCCTCTCTCAGTGAGAGTCCAAGTTTCACAACCATATAGAACAACCGGTAATATAACTGTTTTATAAATTCTAACTTTCAGATTTTTTGACAGAAGACTAGATGACAAAAGCTTCTCAACCGAATAATAACAGGCATTTCCCATATTTATTCTGCGTTTAATTTCCTCCTGAGTGTCATTTATATTTGTTACTGTTGCTCCAAGATATTTGAATTTTTCCACCTCTTCGAAGGATAAATCTCCAATTTTTACATTTCCATTTCGTACAATATTCTGGTCACGAGACATAATCATATACTTAGTCTTTTCGGGATTTACTTCCAACCCTATCGCTTTACTTGCTTCAAGTAGAATTTCCGTGTTTTCCCTAATCGTTTGTGGATTTTCTCCTAACATATTCACGTCATCCGCATAGACAAGAAGCTGATGTAACCCGTTCAATTCCAAACCCTCTGTGTTATCCTGAACTTTCCTAAGGGCATATTCTAGAGCGAAGTTAAAAAGTAGAGGTTACAAGTTTCTATTTACAAGCTCTTGTTTGTGAACTGGAGGAGGTGTAGTTGTAGAAAATCAGCTCTAACACGGAAATAAAGAGTTTCCGTACCCATGTATATATAACATATTTTCACTCCCTACGTGTGAGAAATATTTCCCTAACTTTTTGTTACACTCTGTATTATTATCGCGGAACTCTAGTAGAGAATCTTAAGGATCAAGGTGAACTGAAACAGAAAATATGTTTTAGAAAAGTAAGATAATAATAGTGTGGTGAATACAGAGTTGAGTGTTATCCGAGATAATGTTATTAACAGAGTTTCAGAAAACTAAAGTAACAAGTAGGCGTTGGTGAAAACCAGCCTTAGCTTCCACTTGTTTACTAAGACGAACTGAGTTTTTCTTGTATGCGGGTTAAGAACATGGAACATAGTTGTAGAAAATGAGCTCTAACACGGAAATAAAGAGTTTCCGTACCCATGTATATATAACATATTTTCATTCCCTACATGTGAGAAATATTTCCCTAACTTTTTGTTACACCCTGTATTATTATCGCGGAACTCTAGTAGAGAATCTTAAGGATCAAGGTGAACTGAAACAGAAAAGATATTTTAGAAAAGTAAGATAATAATAGTGTGGTTATTAACAGAGTTTCAGAAAACTAAAGTAACAAGTAGGCGTTGGTGAAAACCACCCTTAGCTTCCACTTATTTACTAAGACGAACTGAGTTTTTCTCGGACGTGAACAGGGTGTCAATGAGGCTTCTTCAGTTGACAGGTCTTACCAACGCGCACTCGGGCTGGCACTCGTAAAAATTGCATCGGGTACACCTCGAGGCCGTGCGCGCGTATGAGTCAACAAATCAGTGTTTAGCAATTACCGACCGGACTCATCCAGCTGAATGGCTGAGCAGGCCTAACATGTTCCATATTATATAGCGCTGCAGCACAATCAATGCTCCTCCATTCCGGCGGCCGCGCTGTGCTCACAGGATGAATTAAATATCATGTGAGCACATATACAGCTGGATGGTACACAGTATATCATGCAGCGCCCGCCTAGCTATCGCAAGCCGCCGATCTGCAGGTAAACACAGGCTGGGCGGGGGCGGGGGGCGGGGGGCGGCGGGGGCGGGGGCGCTGGGGGCTACTTGCAGTGACAGTGCGGGCAATACATCACCGCATGCCTGCCAGCCCGCCTTGTCTGTCTCCCTAAGTGCTGGATCTATTTTGTTCCTATCCAATACCTGCCAGCTACGGAGTAAGATTTGGACCAGTTTCAAATAGGCCTACAGCTTCTCTACTGACATTTTTCGTATTACCCAAGATCTTGGAAGTTATAAGTGGTTACAAAATGTCCGAGAAGTCATAATACGGTTGAAAGACTTAAAATACGACTTTTAATAATGACAGCTACAAGAAGTTCCAAAACACTGGAGAAAATATCAATGCATGTTTCAGAAACTAAAAATCTACGACCCTGAGAGCGGAACCTAAAAGTAGTCTCGGAAGATATGCATTATAGGACCCACCCCGAGTATTCCATAGTATCGATTATATATTGTATATTTTCGATTATTATATCAAATATGCCATCTTAACATAACTAAATACATAGTACTATAAACATGTACAGGGACATCATTTTATTTTTACTTCAATTTTTATTCTACCTGAGTTTTTTAATGTACTTCACTCCCATCCCTTCTATTAACGAAGTTCCTCCACACAGAACCAAGGACGCAGTACTGAGTTAGTGATTATAGTACGTTTCAGAAATATGTTCGCG
This sequence comes from Periplaneta americana, assembly GCF_040183065.1. Lineage (NCBI taxonomy): Eukaryota > Metazoa > Arthropoda > Insecta > Blattodea > Blattidae > Periplaneta > Periplaneta americana. Next base: position 168,835,201 of record NC_091125.1, on the reverse strand, counting down.
TTTTCCAGTGATGAAAACGTTCAATATTGAATCATATTTTCGCATAGGTACTGTCGTCCGTTTGCCTACGTCGCATCCCGATTTCCCCCACCTGCTTCTGCTCGCTCCATTGTAAAGACTAGTGGCTGGGCTTTCTTAGCTCTTTTCTGAAAACATTAATTTCTATTAGGAATTAATTTGACGTCTACGTAATATTATGCAACTGTTTAAAATAACTTAAATAAAAGGGCCTCGTTAAGTAATTAACTATCACGTAATTCCCCCCCCCCTTTCTACGATCCTGCGACATAACCACTTGGACGGACAGTAGATACCATTTCTGAGTAATTTTATCTGAGCGGGTCGGGCAGAAGTGAAAACTGAATTTACAGTACGTAAGGTACTCTTTTATCCAAAAATCTGAAAGTTAGAATTTATAAAACAGTTATATTACCGGTTGTTCTGTATGGTTGTGAAACTTGGACTCTCACTCTGAGAGAGGAACATAGGTTAAGGGTGTTTGAGAATAAGGTGCTTAGGAAAATATTTGGGGCTAAGCGGGATAAAGTTACAGGAGAATGGAGAAAGTTACACAACACAGAACTGCACGCATTGTATTCTTCACCTGACATAATTAGGAACATTAAATCCAGACGTTTAAGATGGGTAGGGCATGTAGCACGTATGAGCGAATCCAGAAATGCATATAGAGTGTTAGTTGGGATGCCGGAGGGAAAAAGACCTTTGGGGAGGCCGAGACGTAGGTGGGAGGATAATATTAAAATGGATTTGAGGGAGGTGGGATATGGTGATAGAGACTGGATTAATCTTGCACAGGATAGGAACCGATGGCGGGCTTATGTGAGGGCGGCAATGAACCTTCGGGTTCCTTAAAATCCGGTAAGTAAGTAAGTAAGCCACAAAAAAAGGTCAACGGAAGTTGCGTTTCGATCAATTAAATGATCGATATATATTGTTTTCATTATGTTGCCAACCAATCAATATTGTTGTTAATTAGTTTGATCATAATCATGGAGGTAATTTCGAATGCTATAGTTAAATATAAAAAAGAAGTGGATCAAATTCTCCCTCTTGATTTAAGATGTAGGGCTCAAAATGGAAATTATGGAATTATAAGTAAGTTGTGAACTTTTTAGTAGCTTTATCCATGAATAAAGACATGTAGACTATGTTTACAAAATGTCCGAGGAGTCGTACTACGGTTGAAAGACTTAAAATACGACTTTTAATAATGAGAGCTACAAGAAGTTCCAAAACACTGGAGAAAATATCAATACATGTTTCAGAAACTAAAAGTCTTCTACGACCCTGAGAGCGGAACCTAAAAGTAGTCTCAAAATATCATAGAAATCGGAACAGATGCATTATAGGACCCACCCTAAATATAAAAATATGCTAAGCCACAAAAAAAGGTCAACGGAAGTTGCGTTTCGATCAATTAAATGATCGATATATATTGTTTTCATTATGTTGCCAACCAATCAATATTGTTGTAAATGAGTTTGATCATAATCATGGCGGCAATTCCGAATGCTATAGCTAAATAAAAAAAAAAAGAAGTGGATCAAATTCTCCCTCTTGATTTAAAATGTAGGGCTCGAAATGGAAATTATGGAATTACAAATAAGTTGTAAACTTTTTAGTAGCTTTATCCATGAATACAGACATGTAGGCTATGCTTATGGTTTTTTTATGCGAATGTGGTTTACTTAGGAGTGAAATGTTTTGCGAAACATGCAATCCTGGGACGAGACTGAAGAAATTTAATAGAAAACGAGATGAACTCCTGTGGAGATGTCATTGGAAATTACAAGGTATTAAATGATAAACACAGGAACGCCGTATCGTAGCACTTTGTGAAATCACTCGGATAACGGAGAAGATGAAACGGAATATCTCCAGTGAAGTCCATGGTAAAATGCTAGTTTTACACCAATTTTGTTTTTAATTCTTTGGTCCAGGGAAAATACTAGTAAAAATGTGTTTTTGTGAAAGACTAGTATTTTCCCTGGACAAAAATGCAGTATAAATTGAGTAGAATTAGTATTTTACAATATTATATTATAAAGATGACTAATATGAACTTAATTTTATTGTTGTATTGATACCAATGTTGTATTGTTTGAAAGTTTAATGTTACTGTGTTTAAAGTTTAGCTTTGGTTTGTTTCTTTAACTTTATTTTGAATAAAATTTTATATATTCTATAACAAAGGTGACTAATATGAGCTTAATATCATTATTGTTGGTTTTATTAAATTATACATGTTTATAGTACTATATATTTGTATTGTTAAGATGCCATACTTGATATAATAATCGAAAATATATAATCGATACTATGGAATACTCGGGGTGGGTCCTCTAATGCATCTGTTCATAGAAATCGTATTTCAATACATGATTTAAAAACTCACAATCTTGAGAAACCCCCAGAATAGAACATGTAAGTTAGTAATCCTGAATTATCTATAGTAATTGCACGAGTACTGTTTCATTTTATTTTCGGGCTCGTGAAAATTACGCTAATAAAATGAAACCATGAGTGCACTTTAATAAGATTATTCAACGAATAAAATTAAATAACTTGCAAAACCGAATTACTTACGTGAATGATAATAATTACATACTAGGTTCAAAAAGTTCCCGGAATTTGCTAGCATCATAGAAACAACGTACCTTAAACACTATTCTACAGCATTCCCTTCAAAATAGTTGCCTTCCGCAACAACACACTTTTGCCAACGCGTGTAGAGTTCCTGGAAGCAGGCCTGGAAGCCATTTTGTGAAACCCGTCTTAGTGCTCTCGTCGCGTTTGCGATAACCTCTTCAGCATTGAATCTCCGTCCTTTCAGATGACTTTTCAGACGGGGAAACAGAAAGTAATCAGGTGGTGAGAGATCAGGAGAGTATGGTGGGTGATCCAAAGCAGTTATGTTGTGCCTGGCAAGAAAATTCTTTACAATAATTGCGCGATGAGCAGGTGCATTGTCATGCATAAGGAACCAGTTGTTTTCTACCCACTTTTCTGGACGTTTCCTTCTCACTGCGTCCCAGAGGCGACGGAGGGTTTCTACGTACAATTCTTTCGTTACAGTACGGCCTTCTGGAATGAACTCATGGTGCATGAGACCCTGAGAGTCGAAGAAAACTTCCAAAATAACTTTGCTTTAAGTGTGCTTAAATGCGACAGGCTCATGTCAGTAGATTTACTGGCATGTAAAAGAACTCCTGCGGGACAAAATTCCGGCACATCCGGCGATGCTGATATAACCTCTTCAGTTGCGAGCGTCGTTAAATAAAACGTAACATTTAAAATAACTTTGCCTTTGGAAGTGTCCCTAGGAAATTTTTGCTTCCGAGGAGATGTTTTCGATTTCCACTCAGATGACTGTCGTTTAGGGACTGGGTCGTACAAGTAGCACCAGTTTCATTTTGTTTAAGAAATCACCATCTTCATCAGCCATACTGATCATGTCCCCAGCAAAACACAGAACTTGATGTTTGTACTTTGCTCTGTGGACATAATTACAAAATGCGACGAACAAACAAAACACTATGATAAACAAATGCCTACAACTCAAAACCAATAATTGCCATTATCAACAAACTTTAAGGAAATGACATCATGAATGTTACCAACAAAACAAATGTATAATATCCCTTGTTATATATTAATACGAAAAATGGTAGTAAAATTCCGGGAACTTTTTGAACCTAGTAGTATTATAAAACACAGCATTATGTTTCCTTGTAATGAAGTTCAAAAACAAACTGCTACCTATCACGGCATAGTAGATACTATTGCCAACTATTCAGAGCGGAAATACGAAACAACAATACTTAACCTCAAAAGTAAGATAAGCTAAATATTACATTAACAGAATAAAAACACCAAAGGTTTTTACAGACATTTATTTATTACTTGAAGTTACACTTACTGAAAATACAATTTTCAACGTTAAATTTTGTTGGCATTTCTTGATTCTCTGTCATTGACGCTGAAGTGGACTGGACTGAGCTGGAGATAGAGGGAGTAGCAGTGGGTTCGGTAGGATTTCGTAATTCCTCTACGATCGATGAATGATGCTGTATACTTATCTGCAGATAGGGTTTCAGTGATGCTACATTGGCGCGTCCTGTCATTTCTATTAATTCCTATTATACATTAATTTTATTAATCACTGCATACTAAAGCTTTACATGTCCATTATTGTACGAGGCGTCTTATCAGATAAGATACTCAGCGAATAGGGATTACAAAGAATGGACACTGAACAAATTTTCCTGTGTCTTGTTTCTCTGTGCGCCGGCGTTTAGTTCTACTTTCAAGCACTAGAGGTTAGTGTAATCGAGCATACGCTAAGATAATAATTGAGAATAGAGCTGAGACACAGGATCCAAACATCGCCTACCTTATTGCACAATCCAGTAAAGCTTTGCTTCAAATAAATTCAACTTAACAGCTTTTCCTTATTTCTCAGTGACACACTAGTTGTAATAATAATTGTTTATATTTTATATAATAAATTATATTATAAAATAATGTAACTTAATACATTATAAAATTATGTATCAAATTCGTTTAATATTTCTATTCAATATAATATAGGTATATGGTTTTACTTCTCATAGGACTTTTGTTTTTCCATTTTCAGCGCTATCAAATATTACATATAATTGTTGATGGGGGTCAACGTCTCAACTCTCATTATAAAGGAACTCTAGAGTCTAGACATTACAGTTAATGACGATTTATTATTTCATTGGTCCATTTTATTTTATTTGAGTACATAATGTACCTAGATGTATTAATTGTATGTGTTATATTTCCGCTGTGTCGACTGCTAGCTGTTGTGATGTCAGCGCCAACTCCTGGGAGAAAGCAGAATCTCACGCTCAAACTGGTTTGAAGGTCATTGAAATCAGTCCTGCTACATCAAAGGTACCGACGTGAAGTGTCTATACTGTATAATATCTATACGCTGAGATACTTCCTTACAACGTGTCTTATCAAGAAACACAACTGTGATTGGTTGATTTTAAGACAATTCTGAGACGTTATTGGCCAATATCGCAAATTCATCCCATAAATTGAATAGTCTTAAGAAAAATATATTAATGCAATGTTAAAAACTCTAATAATCTTAAATCATCATAAACATAGAAATCGTAATTGATACCAAAATACCGGTGAAATACATTAATGCTAAGTTGTAAAACCAGAAATCTTCTCCATCCATTATTAACGCATCAAATACCAGTTCTGTGGAACATTTCCGTCTAAGGCAATATGACACTGATAATGCAGGCTATAAATAGTTCCGAAATGTTGGGTTATGATGCTAATACACAATTAAGAGGACTCAAAACATCATACAACCCTAAAGATGAATCATACAAACAATTTCCCCAAATGTCAGAGAAATCATAACTCAACCTGAGGATGGATACCTTGAAAACATCTGAGAAACGATGCCCAGATTCATCTTAAACCAATCACCATGAACGACTGAATTATAATTTGTACGGAGTATTTCTGTATTAGATGATGTATGATGGTGGAAATGTGGGAGAGATTCGGTATTCAACTTATAGTTAGAAAGAAGTCTAAACCTCTTGCACCACTGACGATGGAATTTATAACTTCTTCTGAAACATTAGAGAAATCAATCTGTAGTCAGTTCAAAGAACTCAAACCCTACAATCTAAAGAATGAAACGTATTACCAACATTTCGGACAATTAATCAATAATCAAATAAGAATTCATGTATATCCTGAGAATAGAACCTGTAGTTAGTTTCGAAACATAGTATATATTTTATTACTAGGATGAAAAACTCAAAATCATCTAGGAGAGAAAATAAGATTTGAAGTTATCTCTTCTTAACCTAGCGAAGTGGCTCATGCGTTCGACATAGCCATAAGGCCATAAGGCCATAAGGGCTTCTCTTCCACTCAATCAGCCTTAGTCAATACTATAGTGACATACATACAGTATTTAAATTATGAATATTTACAGTACACTAAAGATTGTCCAGCAATATTCTTCAGTTAAGTTTTAACGACTAGCGAATACAAAATGCATATAGAGTGATATTTGGGAGGCCGGAGGTAGAAAGATCTTTGTGGAGACCAAGACGTAGATGTGAGGATAATGTTTAAATGGATTTAAGGGAGGTGGGATATGATGGTAAGGACTGGATTAATCTTGCTCGGGATAGGGACCGATGGAGCGCTTATGTGAGGGCGGCAATGAGCATCCAAGTTCTCTAAAAGCCATTTGTAAGACCGATATGTACTGTCTGGCAGTTTGTATTGTTTACGCCTTGTGTATTATTTGGATTTTGAATCATCTATGGTCTCATAGTACAATCAGCTATAAAGAAGAATAAATTTTAACAGTCGACCATTGTACATTTCACCAACGTATTTAAAGCAATTGCTGTGGTATCTCTACTAAATTGGCGTTTAACCTATGTTAGTGGCTTTGTTAAACATGTATATATAAAAGCACTTCCTTAAAGCTTATTTTAAATAGTTTCAATTGTGCATAGGGAGTCTCCTTCATAAAAGTTCATTTTTACTTAGACCTTGCACATTTCGAAGTTGCGTTCGAAGGAATGCAACAAAATTTTATTTTTATGATTGCCAAAATTTGATTACATTAAATTGTTATAAATGCACTTACTTTTGTCAAAACTTTGTAGTTTGACACTGGTGTCACACATAAATTTATAAAATACATATAATGCATCTCGAATACTTTAAAATGAATACCTGTCGGATTATTTGTTTTAAATTTAAACTTTCACCCTCAATATATTTTTCAATACATAAAAATTACGTTTCGCTTGGAAATAGACAATTTTGATGTGTGTGTTTAGGTATATAATATGGAAAAAATCCAAGCAACAGATTAAATTTTATAGAAAATTCTTTATATGCCGATAACTAAATAAATCATAAACACTGGGCATACATAAGTGCGTTATTCATTTGTCTATCACTAGAGACTATGGGAACCAGTATTTTAATTCACTGACATTATTACATTGCAATTTCTTATTTTAGTGGCTCAGATAGGATAATCAGTTTATTGATAATGGAAGAATTTTGTAACTTTAACGATGTAAAACAAACGTTAAAGAACTGATAAAACAGTGGAAATGGATGCCCAACGTCATCATTTAAGGGGAGTCGTCAAGCCCATCTCACTAATGTTAAAACAGCTACATTAATGACCAGTTAACTCAGAACACATTGGGTATAGAAATGTGATATTTACAGGATGTTTATGCATTCTTTTTGAGCGTACTAATTAGTTTTGATGACAAAATATGTAAAAGAAAACATATATTATTCTTTATAAACCTCTAAAATTAAAAAAAAAATCAGACATTTTATTTTATTTGTTTAATAAACTAATATATCAAACTCAATCAAAGCAATTCCACACCATCACAGTGGTATCTTAAATGTATGGTAAACATTTCATGCAGATAGACCTAGTAGTTTCTGAGAAAACGGGTCATTTATGTTGAAAATTGAAGTTTCAAGTAAATCACGTTTAAAGTAAAAATTTGCATAAAATCTCATCTATTACAGAAAAAATGTTTTAAAACCTTCCTCACCTTCTCCTTCATTCTTCCCTTCTAATGCGCCCTTCTTTTCTTGAATCTCGCCTCTTTGGTTGTGTTTGTTACTGTGGTCTCTGCCTTCAGTATTCGCAATTTGTCCAAAATCGCCATGTTTTTCGAAGTATTTTATCCTAATTGAATACCTAGATCCTTCAACACTTTTATTCCTGCAGTGTATCCATCATTAAATGTGAGTACAGCATCTAGTATACCAAGTTCCAACGCTGATATAACAATAAACGCATTTTTTTTAGGGGACTCGGTGCCAAACAACGTTATTGAACAATTCATTAGTATTCTGAGTTCTTCCTCTGAACATTTCCTTTTTAGTAAATCAGAACAGAAGGAATGTATGGCGTAATGTGAAGATGCGATTAATTGATATCGAGAGGCAAGAGATTGAGCTCCAATGTTCGGAAAAGTCCTCACTACATTTACAATCAGATCTCATGCTTAACTGGGGGAGGCGTGACTACATAAATTCTTGCAACAAAGACAGAAGAGCAGGTTTAGCTTGGCTAAGATTGGGGGCATGGAAGGGTAATAAAATTGTCAACGAAGAAGGCGAACGCCTTTGTCCGATTTGCATAGAAAAGGACTCCTATACACATATTTTATTATAGTGTGTCGAATTGGAACATGTACGGAGAAAATATCTACCACCCTCGATGCTAAGTCAGAATAGGAGTTCGTTTGCATGCCTTGACCTCATGGGGAATAGAGAATACGAACAAAAATTGGCTTGTTCCTCTTGAAGGCGAGAAAGATTAGAACTTCAGCTGTTGAAGTTTGTGACACGAATTTTTTTAAGTAGGTTATTTTACGACGCTTTATTAACATCTTTGGTTATTTAGCGTCTGAATGAGATGAAGGCGATTGTGCCGGTGAAATGAGTCCGGGGTCCAGCACCGAAAGTTGCCCAGCATTTGCTCATATTGGGTTGATGGAAAACCCCGGAAAAAAACCTCAACCAGGTAACTTGCCCCGACCGGGAATCGAACCCGGGCCACCTGGTTTCGCAGCCAGACGCGCTGACCGTTACTCCACAGGTGTGGACGTAACACGAATTGAGGAAGGGACAATGGTATCTACTAAACTATACACTTTTATGTTTGTCTTAGGTTAGGATTTATTATATATGTTTTGTGTGCCATTTTCATTTTAATATGTGTGTTCTTTTAAAGAGTAGTTGGATATAATCATAGGTTTGGGGGGGGGGGTGAAACCTACAAAGTAGAACTTGTTTTAGGCACAAAGCACGTACGGTCAGAAGACCCGTGCATTGGATTTTAGAGAAAAGTATGATAATATAAAAATCTGTATGTATAATATTACTCAATTCATCTAGTTTTTATAAGTGTTTAATAATTATTTATAGCCTATTTATTACTATTTTTAAATATATAATATAGTAAATCAGGATGGGCAAGATCTTGAAACACAGGTTTTATGAAGCATTAATTTTACTACAAAACAAGCCAAATCACAGTCGTCTAAGACAATTAGTTTCTGAGATATTTTTTTTTGTGAAAAGTGGTAAATTTTTTTCTCTAAAACATAAATACATTAATCTTTTTTTTTTAACATGTTTAAAATAGTAAATATTCTAATATTTTCATACACTAAACGCCAAATTAAGCAGGAAGAACCATACTTTCATAAAGCGTAAAAAAATAGAAATGTTAATTTGTTTTATTTTGGGCCTTGATGACTCCCCTTAAGTCGCGATGATATGTTCAGGGCGATTGGTATAATAGAAAATGGCGAAACACAAGCTGATGCAAGGAGGGCTCTGAATACTGGAAAAGGCGTAATATCAAGAATGTGAAGTCGATATCGCGAATTTGGCAGTCTAGAAGAACGACACCCAGACGAACCGAGAATTACAACTACACTACAAGATACATTTCTGTGCCTAAGAGCCTTGAAAGAAAGGACTTCAACTGCTAACATGTTAGAAATGCGCTGGAGAATGTTGGGAATGTGTTTGTAGATTATTAGGAACGGATTGTATGAAAGAGGCCTTTATGTTTCGTTGCCCATTGAGGTGTATAGCCATCCGACGTGGAAATCGAGGTCTGTTTTTCGTGTGCCATTAGGCTATTCCTCTCCAGGCCATGGTAGAATCTCTTTGGAATTTGTGAACCCCTTGTACATATCTTAGTGTGTCTGCTGTAACTAGTCGCTTTCATGAGCGTATTCTTCTGGAATATGAATGTAGATCGAAGCCTGATTCATCGGTAAAGAAAACCTGACTCCATTGACCATCTCCCAATCACCATGTTGCTGACACCACAAAACACGAGCTTCTCGATTTCCCGCTTACGCTGATTGTCTGGTTTGTTTTTTTTTTTTTTTTTTTTTCGAGGTTTTCCTCAACCGTAAGGTAAATGTCAGGTAATTTATGGCGAATCCTGAGCCTCATCTAGCTATCACTAATTCCATCGACACTACACAGCCCCGTAATTGCAACTGAAATAACCCTACAGACTGCAAAGGTACAGTTAAATGACCAGAAAACCTATATTACGTTTGTGACTAAATGCACGGTTAATTAGAAAATAATGTTGGAAGTTTCAGCAGTCTGGCAACATCGCCGCTAACACAGTCGTCTGTCTGTAATAAAGATGTAAGAGGTGAACGAACTCAGGTCTGTCTCTGTATGCGAGCCTCTCTCTCTCTCTCTCTCTACGACTTTGCAATCTGCTCGCATCGTTCAGTGGCTTGAAATTAATGGTTTTAAATTAAATTTACACGAAAATCGTCCACGCTATTGAAATACGCTACAGGGATAAATGATTCTTTATTAGATTTTCTATCGATATGGACAAAAATCACGATCCTACTCGCAATAGTTACCGAATAAGAGGATGTTAAATATTAGGGAAAAAAGCATTTTTTTCTGAGAAAACTATAAACTTTTCACCAATATGGTAGACTATTACACTTATATGTTACATACAACATGAGCTATTCACTCTGAAAATCTGAGGTATATATATATATATATATATATATATATATATATAACATACGAAGTTGAAACTCACATTAAATAAAACACAAGTGGAATATAGTATGTGAATAGTCAGCTTCAGACAACTAAATGAACAGTTAAATGTCCAGGCCATTTGTGAGCACAACAGACTATATTTTTGTCTCACATCGTCTGATAAATTAAAGTTAGTGCTTTAAAATTTACATATTTTGTTTTATAGCCTACATGTTTTAGGCTACATTGTTTAATAGAACGCTGGTTTTCATTAGCTCATATATACATATATATATATATATATATATAAAATTTGAACTGATAATGGAAATTACGGGAAAACGGCTGAACGGATTTCAATAAATGACCCCTCATTTTGAAGCTTGGAACTGAAAGTTTTTCAGAAAAATAGTAGTTTTCAGTGAAATGTCAATTTTTCAACATAATTTTCCTATTTTCCAAATGCTGACATATTTAGAGCTCAAATTAAATTGGTTATTAAAACTTTAATTACTAAAAATAATTTACAGGTTCGATTCTGCGGTGTGTAATTTTCTGGGTACAGCTGTGTATTGGATATTAAAAACTACAAAACTTGAGGTGGTTTGATGATATTATTACCATTAGAAATGAAATATTATTGTAGTTAATGCCATGATGTGACTATTTTTAATTAATTATACATATTAATGCTATACTGATGATATGAAAGTGAAACGTTTTGGGGTTATATAAGTAGATGTATAGAATAACTTATATTAGATTTTGATTTCTAAAATTTACTGAGTGGCGGGTATATAGTATATATAGTATAGTATATGTATGTTACTGAAAGCTGTAAAACTTACGTAAGATAATATTATTAAAAATCAAATATTTTTATAGTTATTAATCAAGTGGGGTTGGGTCTTTTTCATATATTTAATGGCGGTGTGGTGTAGATATTTATATGCGTTGTTCTCTTCAGTATTGGCTCGAGAGAGAGTATCTTTCATTATTATGGAAGCAAATAACTTTCAGAATGTCTGGTATTCTTCATTGAAAATAAATCTGAAAAATGTTTATTTGAACGTCTAATGAGCTTAGTTTGCAGCATTTGCTGCACAAGCCACTGATATATATATATATATATATATATATATATATATGTGTGTGTGTGTGTGTGTGTGTGTGTGTGTGTGTGTGTGTGTGTGTGTGAGCTAATGAAAACCAGCGTTCTATTAAACAACGTAGCCTAAAACATGTAGGCTATAAAACAAAATATGTAAATTTTAAAGCACTAACTTTAATTTATCAGACGATGTGAGACAAAAATATAGTCTGTTGTGCTCACAAATGGCCTGGACATTTAACTGTTCATTTAGTTGTCTGAAGCTGACTATTCACATACTATATTCCAGTTGTGTTTTATTTAATGTGAGTTTCAACTTCGTATGTTAATCAACGCCGAATTTCAACGTGGGCGAAGAAGGTGCCGACGAATTTTGCCTGAAGCTTATCAGGGACAGAGATTTTTACGTGTTTTAAATCTACGGCACGCACCTCCAATCACCGAGCTATGCCGCGCTATGGTTAAAAAAAATCTTATAATGCTAAAATATTCAGTTGTAAATCTTCTAAAGAGCTTTACAAGTCATTACAAAGAACTTAATATAAAGTAAAACGTTTGCGAGACTTCCTTAATTAATTTAGCATCAATTCTGAAACACTTCCATTCAAAAGTTAAACGCTCGTTTTACTATCCTTGTAATTCGATTCATTTTAACCACAATTTCTCCTCAGAATGTGCGAATCGTTGCAACTACCTCCATTGCACCACGTATCCTTTTTTGTTGTCGGCTATGACGACGTCCTCAATAGTCCCCAGACATAAAAATGTCAATAACCAGCGAATAATGCCGGAGCGGAAGAGACGTTTGCGTTATCCGAACGACTGCATTACACTTCTCCCCCTAATCGTGTCACTGGGGGAGTTTTTTAAGGGTCTCTCATGCATTGCACACGTTATCAACTCTTGCAGCAACTGGATCACGTGACTACACTTGTTCAACAAGCATCAACTTTTGCACGAACGTTGTTTTATTCAGCCACACACTCAAATAATGACAATATGACATTCAGTACTGTTAAAACAATTACAAATTGCAAATTATATTACGTCACGAATTATTTTAAAGGCTGTTCCCACTTCTGGGTGGTTGCAGCTCATACTATAGGCCATTCATGTCAATTGATGCCCATAGGTGCAAGCGCGCTTTAGAGTTCAGGAGAGCCTGAGAGCTTTACAGCAGAAAGGAAAGAGTCAGACGTAAAAGGTGGTATATGCCGCTTGGTCGAACTATATACAGAGATGACCAGCACTTACTCAATGGATAAAAGGAAGCGAACTTATTAAAACTGTATCCATGTTAATTTTTAGATTTGTCTAAGAAGTATAAGTGCATTATAAGAATGTAAGTTTTAATTTTAATTCTCATTTTTCACAAGCTCGCTTTTTTATTTAAAAGGAATATTTTCTCAACTTTTTTTTACAGAAAAGTGAAATTTTCAGATACCGGTATGTTTATTTTGTAGCCTTACAGGTACTGAAACAATGTTTTCGTAAGTCTAATATATCGTAAATACATATTATTACTGAAGATAGCATATTGGGAAATGCTATGGTCAAAATTCTTACAGTGATCATTGATTCAATATGATAATATTGACTTTTATTTATTATCAGACTGAAGATAGTGTATTAAAAATTTTGAAAATATTTGCATGGAAAATGTTTTTAAGGAAATGATTTAACAAAGCAACTACTGTTACATTAAAAACAAAACATATGTGCCCATGTGTTGTAAAAACGTCAGCTTTATAGCTTCAGCAGATTTAGAGAAAATAATTTAATAGTCTGATGACAGAAATTTGAGCACCAATACCACCTTAAAAGCAGAATGCGATAAGAGTTTTGTTATGTACTATTAGTTACAGTTAAAACATATACTTAGGTAACTTTACTTTGTACTATAATATTGTTTTGATTAGTTTATTGATTACTTTTGTAAGGCTAAAGATACCATCAATATCAATTCCAACTTATCATGTCATACTCAGTCTTTTTCTCTGTAATATCATTTTCTTTATTAATTATGTGTTTCATTCACTTAGTACAATATAGTTGTACTACTATGGAATATATGTGAATATGCCTTCTTAACTCTTTATTATGTTATTAAAGTTTAAAATACAACTGCAATATTAAGAAATTGGTGTTAGTAGGCTACTTTTGTTTTACAGACAATATAGAAAATATAAAACAGGAAAAAGCAATATAAAAATAACGAGATAAAATTTCACGTTTGTACACCGCTGTTTTCTTAGTTCAACAGGCTGCTTATCCTTCCCCCTTCCATACCTAGCGCTTACTGCCCGCGCACGACGTCAAGGTCAGAAAAATGCGCTTGCTTTGACATCTCTGCTATAGGCCTATGGCTATAGCGTTCCAGCTGTCTTGTGTCGCAATAGAGTTGAGCACACTGAGTCATTTTGCGATGTTTTATGGAGAGATGGCTGGTCTGTCGCGGAAGATTAGAGTCCCTCTGTAGTCTGTAATATCTAAGAGATGAGACAATGGAATCAGACATGGCCTAACTTAATACATAATCCAGTATGCACTGCCTGCTTCTAATAAATACCAGCTAACAGGTTTCCCTTATTCCTCCGTGATAAGTAGCTGTAAAAATAAAACTTATGTAACCTATCTAAAATCTAAAATGTATGTCTTTCCTAACTTGTGAGGTTGCCATATGACAAAGAATATGGAAATAAGATTACAATCGAATACTACATGATAAAAAATCAAGAAACTTTACAATACAGTAATCAATTTAAAATTAATGTCGTAATTGTAATAAATTACATTATACAGTAATACAATATATTCAATAATTATATATCACATTTGTTTAACATCTATAGACATAACCTAACATAACCTTAATTCTTAAGGTGATTTGTTTGTCAATTTTCCAGTTCTTCAATATTAACAAATCATTACTTTCTTACAAATGCTTTTAGAGAACCCGGAGGTTCATTGCCGCCCTCACATTAGCCCGCCATTGGTCCCTATCCTGAGCAAGATTAATCCAGTCTCTATCATCATATCCCACCTCCCTCAAATCAATTTTAATATTATCTTCCCATCTACGTCTCGGCCTCCACAAAGTTCTTTTTCCCTTAGGTCTTCCAACTAAAACTATATGCATTTCTGGATTCGCCCATACGTGCTACATGCCCTGCCCATCTCAAATATCTGAATTTAATGTTCCCAATTATATTAGGTGAACAATACAATGCATGAAGTTCTGTGTTGTGTAACTTCCTCCATTCTCCTGTAACTTCATCCCTCTTAGCCCCAAATGTTTTCCTAAGCACCTTATTCTCAAACACCCTTAACCTATGTTCCTCTCTCAAAGTGAGAGTCCAAGTTTCACAACCATAAAGAACAACCGGCGATATAACTGTTTTATAAATTCTAACTTTCAGATTTTTTGACAGCAGGCTGGATGATAAAAGCTTCTCAACCGAATAATAACAGGCATTTCCCATATTTATTCTGCGTTTCATTTCCTCCAGAGTATCATTTATATTTGTTACTGTTGCTCCCAGGTATTTGAATTTTTCCACCTCTTCAAAGGATAAATTTCCAATTTTTATATTACCATTTCGTACAACATTCTCGTCACGAGACATAATCATATACTTTGTCTTTTCGGGATTTACTTCGAAACCTACCTCTTTACTTGCTTCAAGTAAAATTTCCGTGTTTTCCCTAATCGTTTGTGGATTTTCTCCTAACATATTCACGTCATCCGCATAGACAAGCAGCTGATGTAACTCGTTCAATAATAATAATAATAATAATAATAATAATAATAATAATAATAATAATAATAATAATAATAACACTTACTGGCTTTTAAGGATCCCGGAGGTTCATTGCCGCCCTCACATAAGACTGCCATTGGTCCCTATCCTGAGCAAGATTAATCCATTCTCTATCATCATATCCCACCTCCCTCAAATCCATTTTAATATTATCTTCCCACCTACGCCTCGGCCTCCCTAAAGATCTTTTTCCCTCCGACCTCCCAACTAACACTCTATATGGATTTCTGGATTCGCCCATAAGTGCTACATGCCCTGTCCATTTCAAACATCTGAATTTAATGTTCCTAATTATATTAGATGAACAATACAATGCGTGCAGTTCTGCGTTGTGTAACTTCCTCCATTCTCCTGTAACTTCATCCCTCTTAGCCCCAAATATTTTCCTAAGCACTTTATTCTCAAACACCCTTAATCTATGTTCCTCCCTCAAAGTGAGAGTCCAAGTTTCACAACCATAAAGAACAACCGGTAATATAACTGTTTTATAAATTCTAACTTCCAAATTTCTTGACAGCAAACTGGATGATAAAAGCTTCTCAACCGAATAATAACAGGTATTTCCCATATTTATTTTGTGTTTAATTTCCTCCCCAGTACCATTTATATTTGTTACTGTTGCTCCCAGATATTTGAATTTTTCCACCTCTTCAAAGGATAAATTTCCAATTTTTATATTTTCATTTCGCACAATATTCTGGTAATAATAATAATAATAATAATAATAATAATAATAATAATAATAATAATAATAATAATAATAATAATAATAATAAAAGCAAAAGGCAAAGGAATTTCTGCTTACAGTACAAGTCTGAATTTTATTCACTCAAATGTTGGTTGCTTGACGGTTGTCAAGCCCACTTTGAGGTCTGTGGATATGGAAGGAAAAATTGGATCGGTGTCGGGTAGAATTCCCGGGTAACTCAGTGGGAGAGCGTTGGTACGTTTAACCAAAGGTCCCGGGTTCGATACCCGGCCCCGGAACAATTTTTCCCTCGAAATTATTCTGAATTTTATTGTTAGATGAAAATAATGGATGAATTTGTTTTATCACGGAATAACTAAATCCCTTTTTTTCACACATTGCATAGCTTCGTATGGTCATCTTGATTGACGATTTTTTTAAGGAATGATAATAATTTTAACTATGTTAGGTGCTTTATATGATAATCCTGTAGGTTATTTACTTGTGCTCTCGTATCTATGTTTCACAGTCAATAAGATTAATCCCACCTATTTATCTTAATTTCTTGAACTGTTAATTGAACGTTTCACTGCTACGAGGCGCATACAGAAAGTAAATTTCCCGATTTTTCCCGTTGAAAGTAAACGTAATTAGCCGTGTCACTTGCGCATGCGTAACAGATCTATGATGTATCAATCATATGCCAGCCGGACAGGTCCCGTCTGGTGCCAGTAGCGTGGCAGCAGTGGTCCGAAATGGAAGCTCTTATTCCTTCTCCCGCCCCCTGCGAGGTTCGATCGATGATAAAGTTCTTTAATGCATAAAGCATTGCGCCAATTGAAATTCATCGGCAGCTCTGTCAGGTCTATGGGCCGAACATCATGAGTAAGCAGATGGTGCGTCGCTGGTGTAGGCAGTTTTTCGAAGGTCGTCAAAGTGTCCATGATGAAGAGCGCAGTGGGCGACCGTCCCTCACCAATGATGATCGTGTTGAGCTGGTGCGGCAGTGCATCATGGAGAACCGTCGCTTCACGATTACGGAGCTGAGCAGCCATTTTCCGCAGATATCGCGATCCTTGTTGCATGAGATTGTCACTAAGCATCTGCTGTTAAAAAAAGTGTGTGCCAGGTGGGTGCCGAAAAACCTGACACCCGAACACAAAATTCAACGTTTAGGAGCAGCACTGACATTTCTGCAACGGTATCACGATGACGGCGACGAGTTCCTCGACAGGATCGTCACGGGCGATGAGACTTGGATTTCGCACTTCACCCCGGAAACCAAGCAGCAGTCAATGTATTGGCGGCATAGTGGATCTCCGGTCAGGACGAAATTCAAACAGACGCTGTAGGTACGGAAAGTGATGTGCACGGTGTTCTGGGACAGGAAGGGCATTCTGCTCATTGACTTCCTTCCAAGATATATATTATTATTGTAATGTACTGAAGTACAAATGATATTTCCATGCAGATATTCTGCGTCATCATACGATGAAAGAGTAATGGAACGGAGAAAAATTCTCTCTGGCGCCGGGATTTGAACCCGGGTTTTCAGCTCTACGTGCTGACGCTTTATCCACTAAGCCACACCGGATACAACCCCGGCGTCGGAAGAATCGTCTCAGTTTTAAGTTCCAACTCTTGGGTTTTCTCTAGTGGCCGCCCTCTGCACTACGTCATAGATATCTATGAACTTAGGACCGAAGTCCACACATGTGCTGAGGTGCACTCGTAATGAGTGACTAGTTGGCAGGGATCCGACGGAATAAGTGCCGTCTTAAATCACGAAGTGATTCACGCATATCATATATATTATTATTGTAATGTACTGAAGTACATATGATATTTCCATGCAGATATTCTGCGTCATCATACGACGAAAGAGTAATGGAACGGAGAAAAATTCTCTCCGGCGCCGGGATTTGAACCCGGGTTTTCAGCTCTACGTGCTGACGCTTTATCCACTAAGCCACACCGGATTCCTTCCAAGAGGTGAACGCTGACCGTTACTGTGAAACACTGCGAAAACTGCGACGTGCCATTCAAAACAAGAGGCGTGGAATGCTTACTGCAGGTGTTGTGCTCCTCCATGATAATGCTCGTCCACATACGGCTCGGCGCACAGCAGCTGTTTTGACGGAATTTGGCTGGGAGTTGTTTGATCATCCACCCTACAGTCCTGATCTTGCTCCCAGCGATTTTCACGTTTTCTTACACCTCAAGAAATTCCTATCCTCCGGTGAGCGTTTTGGCAACGACGAAGAGCTGAAGACGTCTGTCACACGCTGGTTCCATTCACAGGCGGCAGAGTTCTACGACAGAGGGATACAAAAGTTGATCCCACGATACGACAAGTGTCTCAATTCTGATGGTGGCTATGTTGAAAAATAGCTGAAACATTGCTGTACCTGTTGCCAATAAATGTTTTCCAGAAAGTGTGTGTTCTTTTTTTTTTTTTTTAAATAGGGAAACTTACTTTCTTGATGCGCCTCGTATATAACATAGCCAACGCACAACAAATAGAACAGTGACGCCAATTTAGCGATAAATTTTCTGCCGACTTACAACTGTCTTTCGACGACAATTTTTTAAACTTTTCTACTACTTAAACAGGGATTAGCGGCTTTTTCAGCACCCTCTAGGAATAAAAATAAAATTCTCTATTATTAATAATAAGAAATGCAGCGACTTTTAACTTCCATTTGATGACTTTCCTACTGCAATAGGCAACACTGAAATATAGTTACAAGAGACGGGGTAAATTTAACAATGATTTCGAGTAAAGAAGGATATAATTTTAGTCCCGGTAAGACGGTAGTTAAATGAGACTGGAAGTGTAGGTCCAACTCAAGTGTGGTCAGCACGGAGCCACGTGAGTGCAGCGACGTCCTCCAACTTGCTACTTACCTCAAGTTTCTTTCCTCCCATTGATCAGTCGAAAAGCGAGACGAAGCGGGAGAGAAAGACGAAAAAAAGAAGAATATTAAGAGTTTTAATGAGCCAGCCAACGCTTTTTATGCAGAATTTGTTAAACGGGGGATTTCGCGCGCGGAGTATTACTTTGGCAAGAGAAGACTAGCAAAACTAATCCATAATCCTGCTCGGCGGGGCGGGTAGGCCGGTGGAGGCTTTCTTAAACTTTAATGGAGGTGGAAATATTCCATTTAATCTCTTCCTAATCCCATTCCCCTCTAAACACAACTGCCAGCAAATAATAACATGAGTTAAATTAGCTGTAAAATATGAAGAGCGAACTAATCCCCACGGAGATTAAATCCGCCGAGGCAAGGGGTAAGAGGGGCGGGATGCTCTGGGGGCGGTATAGAAAGAGGTAAAGCCAGGAGCTCTGCATAGGTAGCATAAAACAGGGCCCCCGGGGACGGCGGCGGCGTTGCAGCGCACAAATGAAGCAGTCGGTGTTGCAGTCCTGGGTTCGAGTCTCGACATACGCAACATCTTTCCTCAATCACATCTTCTGGAAGATCGCGGGTTTGAATACTGCCATGGACATATACACTTATGTGATGACTCGACTTCATCCTGATTGTAGGCTACCTACGTCATAGGTGTACTGTGGTGCATTAATTCATTGTTTAAATTACTGTAAACACGCCCAGAGAAAAAAACAATTAAGTGCTGAGGGTACATGCAAGAAGACGGAAGAAAGTTCCTACACTGATGTTTAGTGTCTTAGGTAAATAGGGGTAACAGGCCATGAAGGATCATGGCGACCAAATTCATCACGATGCTGGGTGGACACCGGTCCCACACAATGGTCGAAATTCAAGAGAAAATCATTCTCTTTCTCTACGAGGACTCGAAGCAGCTCTCTTTCCGTAACGAGAGTCCAGGCATAATGCCTTAGGCCACGACGCTACGGCGCGAGACTTAAGGCTGGTTCACAATAAGCCGGGAACGGAAACGACAAAGAGAACGAAAACGGAAATAATGTTAAAATAAATGTATTTAAATGGGAGCATTCGCAATTAACTATTGTGAATGCTCACATTTAAATACATTTATTTTAACATTATTTCCGTTCTCGTTCTCGTTGTCGTTTCCGTTCCCGGTTTATTGTGAACCAGCCTTTAGTATCTTAAGTTGGCAACGAGTATTGAAAGTTAGTGAGATGATAAACCTTTAACATCGCTCGCGAATACAGAATTTACTCAACAAGATGAGACAAATGAGCAACGGTAGAATAATAAAAAATAAACTTATAATGGTTGAAGAAAACAGCCTCAGAGTCATACTCTTCTTCAGAAATCTCTCGGAATCTGCTCAGTTCCGAACTCCAATCTTACGGATACCCATTTGACTATGCTTTGACTGGACTAACAACGAAAGCTCACCAAGTGATAATGGATTATCTTCCATACGTTCCAATTGTAATAAGAAATCAAGACTGTCCCACAGTAAGAGATCACATAAAACAGCGAATCGGAAGATCTGCCAGTCACTTGACCACGCCGAAGTGTTACGGGTCAGTGACAGTGTGTACGGGTGTGTGCTGCTCAGAACGGCAGACAGTTTGAACATTTATAAAAATTAATGGAATTGTCCAGTCTTGCAGTAAAACGTCAACATTAATTATCTTGTTTACATTTTCGTCTTTTAACATTTCCCAATATTGATGGCATTATCTTTTTGTACGTTTTCTCTTTGAAAGAGTAGGAATTAATAAATACGTTTCCTATGAAAGTTGTTTGCTTTGAAGAGCTCTATCAAATGGTACCCTATTTGACTCATACTCCCATTTGAGATTTTAAAGTGATACGCCACTGACCCTACTTCCTGTTAGAGCTGATTGATGAAATTAAGCTAAAGTGAAAGTTCACATATGGTTTAGTAATAAATATTTTTTTCTCGAAAATTTTAATGCATTAATTTCCGAAATAAATGACTTACGGGTGGTCTGAATCACCCTGTATATATAATTTAAAGTTACAAGTAATTTCATTTTGCAATTCAAATTTTACAAAATAAACTGTAATTGTTAATTATAATTTAACAATACAATATAACCTTATAATTTGACAGCCATTCATATTTTTATAGGTTATGTTTTTTATGAATAACAAATTCGTGTTAACCTTTTTCATATTCACTTTTGTGAAGCGTTAAAGGCTTCTGAAGTTCAAGTCTGTTTCTATATTTTTCTATGAGGTACTACATCGCTCATAAATTCTGCCATTCTTTTTATTTAACTTTAAACTGAGCACAAATCAACAAATATTCAGAATTGAGCCTGCTACAAACCATACTCAGAATAACATGAGAACGAACTTATAAATATGAGAAAATACTAGCTTTTATTCTTATCAAGCATGAGTATATATTCTGTACAAAATGGACACTTGAGTATATTCTACTATGCTTCCATATTATGAGTATGTAATAAAAAATGAGTAGGTACTCAAATGTTTTTATTCTTATTAACAAGAGTATTTACTAAAAAAGTCCAGTATATACTATATACTCATGTTTATTCTTACCACGGAATGGGTTGCTAGCCCAGAGAGGTACAATTGGTGGGGTTCCCACCTATGCAGCATTTCCTCTGCATATGACGTTTCAGTTATACCGCTGATACTCGGTCCCCAGAGCCTCGTTCGTTCAAAACGGGTTGCACCACGGGAAGGTGAGGATGGGATTTGGGTAGGAGAGGTTGTGGATGGAATGCACATCACTACCTTTTAGCAACCCAAATTGTAAGATGTGTTTTGTTAATATTAGGTAATCAGATTCCCTTTATCAGAGTGTTGCATTGGAGTTAAATCGCTCGCTTGAACTCGGTCGAGTGTCGCACCCTCGAGTGAGATACGATCGGTCGTGATACGCTCGTAATAAATAGAAGCACAGTAGAAGGTCATCTCAACGACATGTCTTATCTTGAATAATTTCGAGGGAAAAATTGTTCCGGAGCCGGGTATCGAACCCGGGACCTTTGGTTTAACGTACCAACGCTCTACCACTGAGCTACCCGGGAACTCTAACTGACACCGATCCTGAAATCTTGATTTGCATAATACACGTCACTGTTCGTTAACAGAAAACCACAATTTAAGTCACACAGAGTTAGTGTGCACTCGAAGTTGGTTGCTTGACGGTTGTCAGCCCACTTTGAGGTCTATGGATATAGAGGGAAAAATTGGATCGGTGTCGGTTAGAGTTCCCGGGTAGCTCAGTGGTAAGCGTTGGTACGTTAAACCAAATCAACTTTACAGGGATTTATACCTGAAATCTTGATTTGCATAATACACGTCACAGTTCGTTAACTGAAAACCACAATTTAAGTCACACAGAGTTAGTGTGCACTCGAAGTTGGTTGCTTGACGGTTGTCAGCCCACTTTGAGGTCTGTGGATATAGAGGGAAAAATTGGATTGGTGTCGGTTAGAGTTCCCGGGTAGCTCAGTGGTAGAGCGTTGGTACGTTAAACCAAAGGTCCCGGGTTCGATACCCGGCTACGGAACAATTTTTCCCTCGAAATTATTCAAATCAACTTTACAGGGAGTTATACCTGAAATCTTGATTTGCATAATACACGTCACTGTTCGTTAACAGAAAACCACAATTTAAGTCACACAGAGTTAGTGTGCACTCGAAGTTGGTTGCTTGACGGTTGTCAGCCCACTTTGAGGTCTGTGGATATAGAGGGAAAAATTGGATCGGTGTCGGTTAGAGTTCCCGGGTAGCTCAGTGGTAGAGCGTTGGTACGTTAAACCAAAGGTCCCGGGTTCGATACCCGGCTACGGAACAATTTTTCCCTCGAAATTATTCAAATCAACTTTACAGGGAGTTATATCTGAAATCTTGATTTGCATAATACACGTCACTGTTCGTTAACAGAAAACCACAATTTAAGTCACACAGAGTTAGTGTGCACTCGAAGTTGGTTGCTTGACGGTTGTCAGCCCACTTTGAGGTCTGTGGATATAGAGGGAAAAATTGGATCGGTGTCGGTTAGAGTTCCCGGGTAGCTCAGTGGTAGAGCGTTGGTACGTTAAACCAAAGGTCCCGGGTTCGATACCCAGCTCCGGAACAATTTTTCCCTCGAAATTATTCAAATCAACTTTACAGGGAGTTATACCTGAAATCTTGATTTGCATGTCTTATCTTGTATGGAAGGCGACAGATGAGACAAACATATGTTTTGCTCACACGGTAAAAATAAGGCTTTATTTTCTGCGTTTATGATAAACGTTTAATGGAACAGTCAATGGAACGTACCAAAACAGGAACGTGAAGTTATAAATAAAATAGTATGAAAAACTTCGATATACAGTTATTATTGCTAATTAATAATTATTCAATATTTGATTTACCACATATATAATATGATAGGTCCGTACATAGTGTTCCACCTATATACTGCGATAATGTAGAAACGTTTTACAAAATATTATTGATATACTTACATACTTACAAATGGCTTTTAAGGAACCCGAAGGTTCATTGCCGCCCTCACATAAGCCCGCCAGCGGTCCCTATCCTGTGCAAGATTAATCCAGTCTCTATCATCATACCCCACCTCCCTCAAATCCATTTTAATATTATCCTCCCATCTACGTCTCGGCCTCCCTAAAGGTCTTTTTCCCTCCGGTCTCCCAACTAACACTCTATATATTTTTTTAGTTTTTTCTTCTGTAGGGGCGTGAGCATTTATAACTATGATGTCGCACCATCTACCCTTAAGTACTAAATATGATAACCTATCACTGATAAATTCGACCTTTTTTACTGCTGATTTTATTCTTTTATGAACAAAGAATCCTGTTCCTAATTGGTGATTATTGTTTCCTTCCCCATAATACAACAAGTAATCTCCTATTTGTGATATGCCATTCCCATCTAACCTAACCTCTTGTACTCCTACGAAGTCTATTCTATATCTAACTAGTTCTTTAGCTACTAATGTTACCCCTCCTGTTCTATAAAGACTAGTTACGTTCCAAGTGCCAAATCTCAAATCCTTATTCCTTTGCTGTGGTCGTGCCAGAGAATCAGTCCTATTCCGAGGCTTATTATAGGGATACGTAACAAGCTGTTTTTTACGGTGATGGGTTGTTAGCCCTTCGCCCAACCCCCAAGCTGGAGGACCACCCCTTATCGGCTGTCCACGACTGCTTATTCAATATATTCGCAGCTACCCTCCATATCTGGAGGCCGTCTCCTCTATCCGCAACCTGAGGACGCGCCATGCCGTGGTGATAGGGACCCACAATACATGGATATTATTGATATAGCAGTAGATTAATAACAATATTAGTACAGAGATAACGTCATAGAAGATATAATAAAACGAATAACCATGCTGCACAACTGTTACAGACGCAAAGATTGATACACTAATTATAATTATTATTATTATTATTATTATTATTATTATTATTATTATTACTACTACTATTATTGTTAGAATAACTTGATACGGTTCTTGCATTATCGTGATTGTGTTCTCCGTTTATAATAATTATATTTACATCCAAAAACATCTATCAGATGTGGCAAAAACAAAATCACTCCTGTGTGGGGGGGGGGGGGAATACCTACAACATTTATATTACATTTTAAAGCACGTTTTGTAGTTTTACTATGGAGAGGTTAGTTAAACACTGCAAAGTTTTGAAATGATAAACATCTATGATGTTACTGGACAGTTCATCACTGTAACAATAACGAATGTCTAACGCTCGGCTTATACCGTTCGAGGATTTATCGCTCGTGACAATTTTACCCATCATGCATGTGCGCTACCTATCGGATTATGCAGATCTCTGATTTCTACTAATTTTTTTATTATTAATTTTGAGAAAACATCTTCGATGGTTCAGTACTTACCAACTTGCCATTATACCCAAGTTTCGCGGGTTGAAACCCTGCAGGGGACGATGGATTTTAAAGGGCAATAAGATCAACTGCATGACTTCCACCGGAAAGGAAGTAAAGGTATGGTCTCGGTGTCGTAGATATATTGTACGTCATAGGTTATGTCCCAGATAGAGCGTTCTAGCCAAGATCTTCCGGCGATTCTTTATGCCTGTATTTCGACGCCGAGTACAACCTCTGCACCACCAGCATCTCTCTCTCCTCCTCCTCCTCCTCCTCCTCTTCTCAAGCCTACCCATCTCTCCGCGTAGGTGTTTTCCTAGTTTTTTCCTTCTGTCACCTTCTCTACTCGTAAGCCTTGAGAACTATGAACCAACATCAATTACAAGAAGCGGGAATTCTAAAACATGTGATAAACATGCTGCTAGATCACCGCTTACGAAAACACAGAAATAGAATCACATCTCGAGTTGTAACGGGAGGAAGATACATTTCCTTTTCCCTGTCGGACTCGATCCCAGGTCCGTGGATTTATACATACTAACGCTACTACTTTATTCAAAAGCAATGATAATGTTAAATCGATATGGACTTGCCAAAAGGATGCTAGAGGTGATGAGAATCATGTATTGTCGACTAATGGCAAAAAGAAAAACAATGGTTGCCCAAAAGGACATGGCTACGAGGAGTGGAAGCAAGCACGAACTAAGAAAACTGAGAACAGTGGAGGGACAGACAAGCATGAACCTAGGGCAATCGGAAGTTGACAGGTGCTACAGAATCTGATGCTGCTGCTGCTATTATTATTATTATTATTATTATTATTATTATTATTACTATTCTATTATTACTATTCTATTATTATTACTATTATTATTACTCTATTACCATTATTATTATTATTATTATTACTCTATTATCATTATTATTATTACTCTATTATTATTATTACTCTATTATCATTATTACTCTATTATCATTATTATCATTATTATTATTATTATTATTATTCCTAATAACTCTGGGTACAAGTATGATAAAAAATGCGAGCACTTTAAATGTCGAAGCCTGTATGCCAGACGTCATGATCTCGATTACTTATTCTTATGTAAGGTCCTTAAAGGTGACATTGTTAATCTTTCTTAAACAGTGTCAGCCTTCGTATTCCTATGAAGGACATGAGACATCACAAACTCTTCTATATTAGAAATTCTAGATCTTCCTCGCCGGTCTCCAGATGTATTAAGCATGCTAACTTTCTTAAACAGTGTGAGCCTTCGTATTCCTATGACGGACATGAGACATCACAAACTCTTCTATATTAGAAATTCTAATCTTCCTCGCCGGTCTCCAGATGTATTAAACATGCTAACTTTCTTAAACAGTGTGAGCCTTCGTATTCCTATGACGGACATGAGACATCACAAACTCTTCTATATTAGAAATTCTAATCTTCCTCGCCGGTCTCCAGATGTATTAAGCATGCTAACTTTCTTAAACAGTGTGAGCCTTCGTATTCCTATGACGGACATGAGACATCACAAACTCTTCTATATTAGAAATTCTAGATCTTCCTCGCCGGTCTCCAGATGTATTAAGCATGCTAACTTTCTTAAACAGTGTGAGCCTTCGTATTCCTATGACGGACATGAGACATCACAAACTCTTCTATATTAGAAATTCTAGATCTTCCTCGCCGGTCTCCAGATGTATTAAGCATGCTAACTTTCTTAAACAGTGTGAGCCTTCGTATTCCTATGACGGACATGAGACATCACAAACTCTTCTATATTAGAAATTCTAGATCTTCCTCGCCGGTCTCCAGATGTATTAAGCATGCTAACTTTCTTAAACAGTGTGAGCCTTCGTATTCCTATGAAGGACATGAGACATCACAAACTCTTCTATATTAGAAATTCTAGATCTTCCTCGCCGGTCTCCAGATGTATTAAGCATGCTAACTTTCTTAAACAGTGTGAGCCTTCGTATTCCTATGACGGACATGAGACATCACAAACTCTTCTATATTAGAAATTCTAGATCTTCCTCGCCGGTCTCCAGATGTATTAAGCATGCTAACTTTCTTAAACAGTGTCAGTCTTCGTATTCCTATGAAGGACATGAGACATCACAAACTCTTCTATATTAGAAATTCTAGATCTTCCTCGCCGGTCTCCAGATGTATTAAGCATGCTAACTTTCTTAAACAGTGTGAGCCTTCGTATTCCTATGACGGACATGAGACATCACAAACTCTTCTATATTAGAAATTCTAGATCTTCCTCGCCGGTCTCCAGATGTATTAAACATGCTAACTTTCTTAAACAGTGTGAGCCTTCGTATTCCTATGAAGGACATGAGACATCACAAACTCTTCTATATTAGAAATTCTAATCTTCCTCGCCGGTCTCCAGATGTATTAAACATGCTAACTTTCTTAAACAGTGTCAGCCTTCGTATTCCTATGACGGACATGAGACATCACAAACTCTTCTATATTAGAAATTCTAGATCTTCCTCGCCGGTCTCCAGATGTATTAAACATGCTAACTTTCTTAAACAGTGTGAGCCTTCGTATTCCTATGAAGGACATGAGACATCACAAACTCTTCTATATTAGAAATTCTAGATCTTCCTCGCCGGTCTCCAGATGTATTAAGCATGCTAACTTTCTTAAACAGTGTGAGCCTTCGTATTCCTATGACGGACATGAGACATCACAAACTCTTCTATATTAGAAATTCTAGATCTTCCTCGCCGGTCTCCAGATGTATTAAGCATGCTAACTTTCTTAAACAGTGTCAGTCTTCGTATTCCTATGACGGACATGAGACATCACAAACTCTTCTATATTAGAAATTCTAGATCTTCCTCGCCGGTCTCCAGATGTATTAAACATGCTAACTTTCTTAAACAGTGTGAGCCTTCGTATTCCTATGAAGGACATGAGACATCACAAACTCTTCTATATTAGAAATTCTAGATCTTCCTCGCCGGTCTCCAGATGTATTAAGCATGCTAACTTTCTTAAACAGTGTGAGCCTTCGTATTCCTATGAAGGACATGAGACATCACAAACTCTTCTATATTAGAAATTCTAATCTTCCTCGCCGGTCTCCAGATGTATTAAGCATGCTAACTTTCTTAAACAGTGTGAGCCTTCGTATTCCTATGACGGACATGAGACATCACAAACTCTTCTATATTAGAAATTCTAGATCTTCCTCGCCGGTCTCCAGATGTATTAAGCATGCTAACTTTCTTAAACAGTGTGAGCCTTCGTATTCCTATGAAGGACATGAGACATCACAAACTCTTCTATATTAGAAATTCTAGATCTTCCTCGCCGGTCTCCAGATGTATTAAGCATGCTAACTTTCTTAAACAGTGTGAGCCTTCGTATTCCTATGAAGGACATGAGACATCACAAACTCTTCTATATTAGAAATTCTAGATCTTCCTCGCCGGTCTCCAGATGTATTAAACTTGTTAACTTTCTTAAACAGTGTGAGCCTTCGTATTCCTATGACGGACATGAGACATCACAAACTCTTCTATATTAGAAATTCTAGATCTTCCTCGCCGGTCTCCAGATGTATTAAGCATGCTAACTTTCTTAAACAGTGTCAGCCTTCGTATTCCTATGACGGACATGAGACATCACAAACTCTTCTATATTAGAAATTCTAGATCTTCCTCGCCGGTCTCCAGATGTATTAAACATGCTAACTTTCTTAAACAGTGTGAGCCTTCGTATTCCTATGACGGACATGAGACATCACAAACTCTTCTATATTAGAAATTCTAGATCTTCCTCGCCGGTCTCCAGATGTATTAAGCATGCTAACTTTCTTAAACAGTGTCAGCCTTCGTATTCCTATGACGGACATGAGACATCACAAACTCTTCTATATTAGAAATTCTAGATCTTCCTCGCCGGTCTCCAGATGTATTAAGCATGCTAACTTTCTTAAACAGTGTGAGCCTTCGTATTCCTATGACGGACATGAGACATCACAAACTCTTCTATATTAGAAATTCTAGATCTTCCTCGCCGGTCTCCAGATGTATTAAACATGCTAACTTTCTTAAACAGTGTGAGCCTTCGTATTCCTATGACGGACATGAGACATCACAAACTCTTCTATATTAGAAATTCTACATCTTCCTCGCCGGTCTCCAGATGTATTAAGCATGCTAACTTTCTTAAACAGTGTCAGCCTTCGTATTCCTATGACGGACATGAGACATCACAAACTCTTCTATATTAGAAATTCTAGATCTTCCTAGCCGGTCTCCAGATGTATTAAGCATGCTAACTTTCTTAAACAGTGTGAGCCTTCGTATTCCTATGACGGACATGAGACATCACAAACTCTTCTATATTAGAAATTCTAGATCTTCCTCGCCGGTCTCCAGATGTATTAAGCATGCTAACTTTCTTAAACAGTGTCAGCCTTCGTATTCCTATGACGGACATGAGACATCACAAACTCTTCTATATTAGAAATTCTAGATCTTCCTCGCCGGTCTCCAGATGTATTAAACATGCTAACTTTCTTAAACAGTGTGAGCCTTCGTATTCCTATGACGGACATGAGACATCACAAACTCTTCTATATTAGAAATTCTAGATCTTCCTCGCCGGTCTCCAGATGTATTAAGCATGCTAACTTTCTTAAACAGTGTCAGCCTTCGTATTCCTATGACGGACATGAGACATCACAAACTCTTCTATATTAGAAATTCTAATCTTCCTCGCCGGTCTCCAGATGTATTAAGCATGCTAACTTTCTTAAACAGTGTGAGCCTTCGTATTCCTATGACGGACATGAGACATCACAAACTCTTCTATATTAGAAATTCTAGATCTTCCTCGCCGGTCTCCAGATGTATTAAGCATGCTAACTTTCTTAAACAGTGTGAGCCTTCGTATTCCTATGACGGACATGAGACATCACAAACTCTTCTATATTAGAAATTCTAGATCTTCCTCGCCGGTCTCCAGATGTATTAAACATGCTAACTTTCTTAAACAGTGTGAGCCTTCGTATTCCTATGAAGGACATGAGACATCACAAACTCTTCTATATTAGAAATTCTAGATCTTCCTCGCCGGTCTCCAGATGTATTAAACATGCTAACTTTCTTAAACAGTGTGAGCCTTCGTATTCCTATGAAGGACATGAGACATCACAAACTCTTCTATATTAGAAATTCTAGATCTTCCTCGCCGGTCTCCAGATGTATTAAGCATGCTAACTTTCTTAAACAGTGTGAGCCTTCGTATTCCTATGACGGACATGAGACATCACAAACTCTTCTATATTAGAAATTCTAGATCTTCCTCGCCGGTCTCCAGATGTATTAAACATGCTAACTTTCTTAAACAGTGTGAGCCTTCGTATTCCTATGACGGACATGAGACATCACAAACTCTTCTATATTAGAAATTCTAGATCTTCCTCGCCGGTCTCCAGATGTATTAAGCATGCTAACTTTCTTAAACAGTGTGAGCCTTCGTATTCCTATGAAGGACATGAGACATCACAAACTCTTCTATATTAGAAATTCTAGATCTTCCTCGCCGGTCTCCAGATGTATTAAACATGCTAACTTTCTTAAACAGTGTGAGCCTTCGTATTCCTATGACGGACATGAGACATCACAAACTCTTCTATATTAGAAATTCTAGATCTTCCTCGCCGGTCTCCAGATGTATTAAACATGCTAACTTTCTTAAACAGTGTGAGCCTTCGTATTCCTATGACGGACATGAGACATCACAAACTCTTCTATATTAGAAATTCTAGATCTTCCTCGCCGGTCTCCAGATGTATTAAGCATGCTAACTTTCTTAAACAGTGTGAGCCTTCGTATTCCTATGAAGGACATGAGACATCACAAACTCTTCTATATTAGAAATTCTAGATCTTCCTCGCCGGTCTCCAGATGTATTAAACATGCTAACTTTCTTAAACAGTGTGAGCCTTCGTATTCCTATGACGGACATGAGACATCACAAACTCTTCTATATTAGAAATTCTAGATCTTCCTCGCCGGTCTCCAGATGTATTAAGCATGCTAACTTTCTTAAACAGTGTCAGCCTTCGTATTCCTATGACGGACATGAGACATCACAAACTCTTCTATATTAGAAATTCTAGATCTTCCTCGCCGGTCTCCAGATGTATTAAACATGCTAACTTTCTTAAACAGTGTGAGCCTTCGTATTCCTATGAAGGACATGAGACATCACAAACTCTTCTATATTAGAAATTCTAGATCTTCCTCGCCGGTCTCCAGATGTATTAAACATGCTAACTTTCTTAAACAGTGTGAGCCTTCGTATTCCTATGACGGACATGAGACATCACAAACTCTTCTATATTAGAAATTCTAGATCTTCCTCGCCGGTCTCCAGATGTATTAAGCATGCTAACTTTCTTAAACAGTGTCAGCCTTCGTATTCCTATGACGGACATGAGACATCACAAACTCTTCTATATTAGAAATTCTAGATCTTCCTCGCCGGTCTCCAGATGTATTAAGCATGCTAACTTTCTTAAACAGTGTCAGCCTTCGTATTCCTATGACGGACATGAGACATCACAAACTCTTCTATATTAGAAATTCTAGATCTTCCTCGCCGGTCTCCAGATGTATTAAGCATGCTAACTTTCTTAAACAGTGTGAGCCTTCGTATTCCTATGACGGACATGAGACATCAGAAACTCTTCTATATTAGAAATTCTAGATCTTCCTCGCCGGTCTCCAGATGTATTAAGCATGCTAACTTTCTTAAACAGTGTCAGCCTTCGTATTCCTATGACGGACATGAGACATCACAAACTCTTCTATATTAGAAATTCTAGATCTTCCTCGCCGGTCTCCAGATGTATTAAACATGCTAACTTTCTTAAACAGTGTGAGCCTTCGTATTCCTATGACGGACATGAGACATCACAAACTCTTCTATATTAGAAATTCTAGATCTTCCTCGCCGGTCTCCAGATGTATTAAGCATGCTAACTTTCTTAAACAGTGTCAGCCTTCGTATTCCTATGACGGACATGAGACATCACAAACTCTTCTATATTAGAAATTCTAATCTTCCTCGCCGGTCTCCAGATGTATTAAGCATGCTAACTTTCTTAAACAGTGTGAGCCTTCGTATTCCTATGACGGACATGAGACATCACAAACTCTTCTATATTAGAAATTCTAATCTTCCTCGCCGGTCTCCAGATGTATTAAACATGCTAACTTTCTTAAACAGTGTGAGCCTTCGTATTCCTATGAAGGACATGAGACATCACAAACTCTTCTATATTAGAAATTCTAGATCTTCCTCGCCGGTCTCCAGATGTATTAAGCATGCTAACTTTCTTAAACAGTGTCAGTCTTCGTATTCCTATGACGGACATGAGACATCACAAACTCTTCTATATTAGAAATTCTAGATCTTCCTCGCCGGTCTCCAGATGTATTAAGCATGCTAACTTTCTTAAACAGTGTGAGCCTTCGTATTCCTATGAAGGACATGAGACATCACAAACTCTTCTATATTAGAAATTCTAATCTTCCTCGCCGGTCTCCAGATGTATTAAACATGCTAACTTTCTTAAACAGTGTGAGCCTTCGTATTCCTATGAAGGACATGAGACATCACAAACTCTTCTATATTAGAAATTCTAGATCTTCCTCGCCGGTCTCCAGATGTATTAAACATGCTAACTTTCTTAAACAGTGTCAGTCTTCGTATTCCTATGACGGACATGAGACATCACAAACTCTTCTATATTAGAAATTCTAGATCTTCCTCGCCGGTCTCCAGATGTATTAAACATGCTAACTTTCTTAAACAGTGTGAGCCTTCGTATTCCTATGAAGGACATGAGACATCACAAACTCTTCTATATTAGAAATTCTAATCTTCCTCGCCGGTCTCCAGATGTATTAAACATGCTAACTTTCTTAAACAGTGTGAGCCTTCGTATTCCTATGAAGGACATGAGACATCACAAACTCTTCTATATTAGAAATTCTAGATCTTCCTCGCCGGTCTCCAGATGTATTAAGCATGCTAACTTTCTTAAACAGTGTCAGTCTTCGTATTCCTATGAAGGACATGAGACATCACAAACTCTTCTATATTAGAAATTCTAGATCTTCCTCGCCGGTCTCCAGATGTATTAAGCATGCTAACTTTCTTAAACAGTGTGAGCCTTCGTATTCCTATGACGGACATGAGACATCACAAACTCTTCTATATTAGAAATTCTAATCTTCCTCGCCGGTCTCCAGATGTATTAAACATGCTAACTTTCTTAAACAGTGTCAGCCTTCGTATTCCTATGACGGACATGAGACATCACAAACTCTTCTATATTAGAAATTCTAATCTTCCTCGCCGGTCTCCAGATGTATTAAGCATGCTAACTTTCTTAAACAGTGTGAGCCTTCGTATTCCTATGAAGGACATGAGACATCACAAACTCTTCTATATTAGAAATTCTAGATCTTCCTCGCCGGTCTCCAGATGTATTAAGCATGCTAACTTTCTTAAACAGTGTCAGTCTTCGTATTCCTATGAAGGACATGAGACATCACAAACTCTTCTATATTAGAAATTCTAGATCTTCCTCGCCGGTCTCCAGATGTATTAAGCATGCTAACTTTCTTAAACAGTGTGAGCCTTCGTATTCCTATGAAGGACATGAGACATCACAAACTCTTCTATATTAGAAATTCTAGATCTTCCTCGCCGGTCTCCAGATGTATTAAACATGCTAACTTTCTTAAACAGTGTGAGCCTTCGTATTCCTATGAAGGACATGAGACATCACAAACTCTTCTATATTAGAAATTCTAGATCTTCCTCGCCGGTCTCCAGATGTATTAAGCATGCTAACTTTCTTAAACAGTGTCAGTCTTCGTATTCCTATGAAGGACATGAGACATCACAAACTCTTCTATATTAGAAATTCTAGATCTTCCTCGCCGGTCTCCAGATGTATTAAACATGCTAACTTTCTTAAACAGTGTGAGCCTTCGTATTCCTATGAAGGACATGAGACATCACAAACTCTTCTATATTAGAAATTCTAGATCTTCCTCGCCGGTCTCCAGATGTATTAAGCATGCTAACTTTCTTAAACAGTGTGAGCCTTCGTATTCCTATGACGGACATGAGACATCACAAACTCTTCTATATTAGAAATTCTAGATCTTCCTCGCCGGTCTCCAGATGTATTAAGCATGCTAACTTTCTTAAACAGTGTCAGTCTTCGTATTCCTATGACGGACATGAGACATCACAAACTCTTCTATATTAGAAATTCTAGATCTTCCTCGCCGGTCTCCAGATGTATTAAACATGCTAACTTTCTTAAACAGTGTGAGCCTTCGTATTCCTATGAAGGACATGAGACATCACAAACTCTTCTATATTAGAAATTCTAGATCTTCCTCGCCGGTCTCCAGATGTATTAAGCATGCTAACTTTCTTAAACAGTGTGAGCCTTCGTATTCCTATGAAGGACATGAGACATCACAAACTCTTCTATATTAGAAATTCTAATCTTCCTCGCCGGTCTCCAGATGTATTAAGCATGCTAACTTTCTTAAACAGTGTGAGCCTTCGTATTCCTATGACGGACATGAGACATCACAAACTCTTCTATATTAGAAATTCTAGATCTTCCTCGCCGGTCTCCAGATGTATTAAGCATGCTAACTTTCTTAAACAGTGTGAGCCTTCGTATTCCTATGAAGGACATGAGACATCACAAACTCTTCTATATTAGAAATTCTAGATCTTCCTCGCCGGTCTCCAGATGTATTAAGCATGCTAACTTTCTTAAACAGTGTGAGCCTTCGTATTCCTATGAAGGACATGAGACATCACAAACTCTTCTATATTAGAAATTCTAGATCTTCCTCGCCGGTCTCCAGATGTATTAAACTTGTTAACTTTCTTAAACAGTGTGAGCCTTCGTATTCCTATGACGGACATGAGACATCACAAACTCTTCTATATTAGAAATTCTAGATCTTCCTCGCCGGTCTCCAGATGTATTAAGCATGCTAACTTTCTTAAACAGTGTCAGCCTTCGTATTCCTATGACGGACATGAGACATCACAAACTCTTCTATATTAGAAATTCTAGATCTTCCTCGCCGGTCTCCAGATGTATTAAACATGCTAACTTTCTTAAACAGTGTGAGCCTTCGTATTCCTATGACGGACATGAGACATCACAAACTCTTCTATATTAGAAATTCTAGATCTTGCTCGCCGGTCTCCAGATGTATTAAGCATGCTAACTTTCTTAAACAGTGTCAGCCTTCGTATTCCTATGACGGACATGAGACATCACAAACTCTTCTATATTAGAAATTCTAGATCTTCCTCGCCGGTCTCCAGATGTATTAAGCATGCTAACTTTCTTAAACAGTGTGAGCCTTCGTATTCCTATGACGGACATGAGACATCACAAACTCTTCTATATTAGAAATTCTAGATCTTCCTCGCCGGTCTCCAGATGTATTAAACATGCTAACTTTCTTAAACAGTGTGAGCCTTCGTATTCCTATGACGGACATGAGACATCACAAACTCTTCTATATTAGAAATTCTAGATCTTCCTCGCCGGTCTCCAGATGTATTAAGCATGCTAACTTTCTTAAACAGTGTCAGCCTTCGTATTCCTATGACGGACATGAGACATCACAAACTCTTCTATATTAGAAATTCTAGATCTTCCTCGCCGGTCTCCAGATGTATTAAGCATGCTAACTTTCTTAAACAGTGTGAGCCTTCGTATTCCTATGACGGACATGAGACATCACAAACTCTTCTATATTAGAAATTCTAGATCTTCCTCGCCGGTCTCCAGATGTATTAAGCATGCTAACTTTCTTAAACAGTGTCAGCCTTCGTATTCCTATGACGGACATGAGACATCACAAACTCTTCTATATTAGAAATTCTAGATCTTCCTCGCCGGTCTCCAGATGTATTAAACATGCTAACTTTCTTAAACAGTGTGAGCCTTCGTATTCCTATGACGGACATGAGACATCACAAACTCTTCTATATTAGAAATTCTAGATCTTCCTCGCCGGTCTCCAGATGTATTAAGCATGCTAACTTTCTTAAACAGTGTCAGCCTTCGTATTCCTATGACGGACATGAGACATCACAAACTCTTCTATATTAGAAATTCTAATCTTCCTCGCCGGTCTCCAGATGTATTAAGCATGCTAACTTTCTTAAACAGTGTGAGCCTTCGTATTCCTATGACGGACATGAGACATCACAAACTCTTCTATATTAGAAATTCTAGATCTTCCTCGCCGGTCTCCAGATGTATTAAGCATGCTAACTTTCTTAAACAGTGTGAGCCTTCGTATTCCTATGACGGACATGAGACATCACAAACTCTTCTATATTAGAAATTCTAGATCTTCCTCGCCGGTCTCCAGATGTATTAAACATGCTAACTTTCTTAAACAGTGTGAGCCTTCGTATTCCTATGAAGGACATGAGACATCACAAACTCTTCTATATTAGAAATTCTAGATCTTCCTCGCCGGTCTCCAGATGTATTAAACATGCTAACTTTCTTAAACAGTGTGAGCCTTCGTATTCCTATGAAGGACATGAGACATCACAAACTCTTCTATATTAGAAATTCTAGATCTTCCTCGCCGGTCTCCAGATGTATTAAGCATGCTAACTTTCTTAAACAGTGTGAGCCTTCGTATTCCTATGACGGACATGAGACATCACAAACTCTTCTATATTAGAAATTCTAGATCTTCCTCGCCGGTCTCCAGATGTATTAAACATGCTAACTTTCTTAAACAGTGTGAGCCTTCGTATTCCTATGACGGACATGAGACATCACAAACTCTTCTATATTAGAAATTCTAGATCTTCCTCGCCGGTCTCCAGATGTATTAAGCATGCTAACTTTCTTAAACAGTGTGAGCCTTCGTATTCCTATGAAGGACATGAGACATCACAAACTCTTCTATATTAGAAATTCTAGATCTTCCTCGCCGGTCTCCAGATGTATTAAACATGCTAACTTTCTTAAACAGTGTGAGCCTTCGTATTCCTATGACGGACATGAGACATCACAAACTCTTCTATATTAGAAATTCTAGATCTTCCTCGCCGGTCTCCAGATGTATTAAACATGCTAACTTTCTTAAACAGTGTGAGCCTTCGTATTCCTATGACGGACATGAGACATCACAAACTCTTCTATATTAGAAATTCTAGATCTTCCTCGCCGGTCTCCAGATGTATTAAGCATGCTAACTTTCTTAAACAGTGTGAGCCTTCGTATTCCTATGAAGGACATGAGACATCACAAACTCTTCTATATTAGAAATTCTAGATCTTCCTCGCCGGTCTCCAGATGTATTAAGCATGCTAACTTTCTTAAACAGTGTCAGTCTTCGTATTCCTATGAAGGACATGAGACATCACAAACTCTTCTATATTAGAAATTCTAGATCTTCCTCGCCGGTCTCCAGATGTATTAAACATGCTAACTTTCTTAAACAGTGTCAGTCTTCGTATTCCTATGACGGACATGAGACATCACAAACTCTTCTATATTAGAAATTCTAGATCTTCCTCGCCGGTCTCCAGATGTATTAAACATGCTAACTTTCTTAAACAGTGTGAGCCTTCGTATTCCTATGAAGGACATGAGACATCACAAACTCTTCTATATTAGAAATTCTAATCTTCCTCGCCGGTCTCCAGATGTATTAAACATGCTAACTTTCTTAAACAGTGTGAGCCTTCGTATTCCTATGAAGGACATGAGACATCACAAACTCTTCTATATTAGAAATTCTAGATCTTCCTCGCCGGTCTCCAGATGTATTAAGCATGCTAACTTTCTTAAACAGTGTCAGTCTTCGTATTCCTATGAAGGACATGAGACATCACAAACTCTTCTATATTAGAAATTCTAGATCTTCCTCGCCGGTCTCCAGATGTATTAAGCATGCTAACTTTCTTAAACAGTGTCAGCCTTCGTATTCCTATGACGGACATGAGACATCACAAACTCTTCTATATTAGAAATTCTAATCTTCCTCGCCGGTCTCCAGATGTATTAAACATGCTAACTTTCTTAAACAGTGTCAGCCTTCGTATTCCTATGACGGACATGAGACATCACAAACTCTTCTATATTAGAAATTCTAATCTTCCTCGCCGGTCTCCAGATGTATTAAGCATGCTAACTTTCTTAAACAGTGTGAGCCTTCGTATTCCTATGAAGGACATGAGACATCACAAACTCTTCTATATTAGAAATTCTAGATCTTCCTCGCCGGTCTCCAGATGTATTAAGCATGCTAACTTTCTTAAACAGTGTCAGTCTTCGTATTCCTATGAAGGACATGAGACATCACAAACTCTTCTATATTAGAAATTCTAGATCTTCCTCGCCGGTCTCCAGATGTATTAAGCATGCTAACTTTCTTAAACAGTGTGAGCCTTCGTATTCCTATGAAGGACATGAGACATCACAAACTCTTCTATATTAGAAATTCTAGATCTTCCTCGCCGGTCTCCAGATGTATTAAACATGCTAACTTTCTTAAACAGTGTGAGCCTTCGTATTCCTATGAAGGACATGAGACATCACAAACTCTTCTATATTAGAAATTCTAGATCTTCCTCGCCGGTCTCCAGATGTATTAAGCATGCTAACTTTCTTAAACAGTGTCAGTCTTCGTATTCCTATGAAGGACATGAGACATCACAAACTCTTCTATATTAGAAATTCTAGATCTTCCTCGCCGGTCTCCAGATGTATTAAGCATGCTAACTTTCTTAAACAGTGTGAGCCTTCGTATTCCTATGACGGACATGAGACATCACAAACTCTTCTATATTAGAAATTCTAATCTTCCTCGCCGGTCTCCAGATGTATTAAACATGCTAACTTTCTTAAACAGTGTCAGCCTTCGTATTCCTATGACGGACATGAGACATCACAAACTCTTCTATATTAGAAATTCTAGATCTTCCTCGCCGGTCTCCAGATGTATTAAGCATGCTAACTTTCTTAAACAGTGTGAGCCTTCGTATTCCTATGAAGGACATGAGACATCACAAACTCTTCTATATTAGAAATTCTAGATCTTCCTCGCCGGTCTCCAGATGTATTAAACATGCTAACTTTCTTAAACAGTGTCAGTCTTCGTATTCCTATGACGGACATGAGACATCACAAACTCTTCTATATTAGAAATTCTAATCTTCCTCGCCGGTCTCCAGATGTATTAAACATGCTAACTTTCTTAAACAGTGTCAGCCTTCGTATTCCTATGAAGGACATGAGACATCACAAACTCTTCTATATTAGAAATTCTAGATCTTCCTCGCCGGTCTCCAGATGTATTAAACATGCTAACTTTCTTAAACAGTGTGACCCTTCGTATTCCTATGAAGGACATGAGACATCACAAACTCTTCTATATTAGAAATTCTAGATCTTCCTCGCCGGTCTCCAGATGTATTAAGCATGCTAACTTTCTTAAACAGTGTGAGCCTTCGTATTCCTATGACGGACATGAGACATTACAAACTCTTCTATATTAGAAATTCTAATCTTCCTCGCCGGTCTCCAGATGTATTAAACATGCTAACTTTCTTAAACAGTGTGAGCCTTCGTATTCCTATGACGGACATGAGACATCACAAACTCTTCTATATTAGAAATTCTAATCTTCCTCGCCGGTCTCCAGATGTATTAAACATGCTAACTTTCTTAAACAGTGTCAGCCTTCGTATTCCTATGACGGACATGAGACATCACAAACTCTTCTATATTAGAAATTCTAATCTTCCTCGCCGGTCTCCAGATGTATTAAACATGCTAACTTTCTTAAACAGTGTCAGCCTTCGTATTCCTATGACGGACATGAGACATCACAAACTCTTCTATATTAGAAATTCTAATCTTCCTCGCCGGTCTCCAGATGTATTAAACATGCTAACTTTCTTAAACAGTGTGAGCCTTCGTATTCCTATGAAGGACATGAGACATCACAAACTCTTCTATATTAGAAATTCTAGATCTTCCTCGCCGGTCTCCAGATGTATTAAACATGCTAACTTTCTTAAACAGTGTGAGCCTTCGTATTCCTATGACGGACATGAGACATCACAAACTCTTCTATATTAGAAATTCTAGATCTTCCTCGCCGGTCTCCAGATGTATTAAGCATGCTAACTTTCTTAAACAGTGTGAGCCTTCGTATTCCTATGAAGGACATGAGACATCACAAACTCTTCTATATTAGAAATTCTAATCTTCCTCGCCGGTCTCCAGATGTATTAAGCATGCTAACTTTCTTAAACAGTGTGAGCCTTCGTATTCCTATGACGGACATGAGACATCACAAACTCTTCTATATTAGAAATTCTAGATCTTCCTCGCCGGTCTCCAGATGTATTAAGCATGCTAACTTTCTTAAACAGTGTGAGCCTTCGTATTCCTATGAAGGACATGAGACATCACAAACTCTTCTATATTAGAAATTCTAATCTTCCTCGCCGGTCTCCAGATGTATTAAGCATGCTAACTTTCTTAAACAGTGTGAGCCTTCGTATTCCTATGACGGACATGAGACATCACAAACTCTTCTATATTAGAAATTCTAATCTTCCTCGCCGGTCTCCAGATGTATTAAGCATGCTAACTTTCTTAAACAGTGTGAGCCTTCGTATTCCTATGACGGACATGAGACATCACAAACTCTTCTATATTAGAAATTCTAGATCTTCCTCGCCGGTCTCCAGATGTATTAAACATGCTAACTTTCTTAAACAGTGTGAGCCTTCGTATTCCTATGACGGACATGAGACATCACAAACTCTTCTATATTAGAAATTCTAATCTTCCTCGCCGGTCTCCAGATGTATTAAACATGCTAACTTTCTTAAACAGTGTGAGCCTTCGTATTCCTATGAAGGACATGAGACATCACAAACTCTTCTATATTAGAAATTCTAGATCTTCCTCGCCGGTCTCCAGATGTATTAAGCATGCTAACTTTCTTAAACAGTGTCAGCCTTCGTATTCCTATGAAGGACATGAGACATCACAAACTCTTCTATATTAGAAATTCTAATCTTCCTCGCCGGTCTCCAGATGTATTAAACATGCTAACTTTCTTAAACAGTGTGAGCCTTCGTATTCCTATGACGGACATGAGACATCACAAACTCTTCTATATTAGAAATTCTAATCTTCCTCGCCGGTCTCCAGATGTATTAAACATGCTAACTTTCTTAAACAGTGTCAGCCTTCGTATTCCTATGACGGACATGAGACATCACAAACTCTTCTATATTAGAAATTATAGATCTTCCTCGCCGGTCTCCAGATGTATTAAGCATGCTAACTTTCTTAAACAGTGTCAGTCTTCGTATTCCTATGAAGGACATGAGACATCACAAACTCTTCTATATTAGAAATTCTAGATCTTCCTCGCCGGTCTCCAGATGTATTAAGCATGCTAACTTTCTTAAACAGTGTGAGCCTTCGTATTCCTATGAAGGACATGAGACATCACAAACTCTTCTATATTAGAAATTCTAGATCTTCCTCGCCGGTCTCCAGATGTATTAAGCATGCTAACTTTCTTAAACAGTGTCAGTCTTCGTATTCCTATGACGGACATGAGACATCACAAACTCTTCTATATTAGAAATTCTAGATCTTCCTCGCCGGTCTCCAGATGTATTAAGCATGCTAACTTTCTTAAACAGTGTCAGTCTTCGTATTCCTATGACGGACATGAGACATCACAAACTCTTCTATATTAGAAATTCTAGATCTTCCTCGCCGGTCTCCAGATGTATTAAGCATGCTAACTTTCTTAAACAGTGTCAGTCTTCGTATTCCTATGACGGACATGAGACATCACAAACTCTTCTATATTAGAAATTCTAGATCTTCCTCGCCGGTCTCCAGATGTATTAAGCATGCTAACTTTCTTAAACAGTGTGAGCCTTCGTATTCCTATGAAGGACATGAGACATCACAAACTCTTCTATATTAGAAATTCTAGATCTTCCTCGCCGGTCTCCAGATGTATTAAGCATGCTAACTTTCTTAAACAGTGTCAGTCTTCGTATTCCTATGACGGACATGAGACATCACAAACTCTTCTATATTAGAAATTCTAGATCTTCCTCGCCGGTCTCCAGATGTATTAAGCATGCTAACTTTCTTAAACAGTGTCAGTCTTCGTATTCCTATGACGGACATGAGACATCACAAACTCTTCTATATTAGAAATTCTAGATCTTCCTCGCCGGTCTCCAGATGTATTAAGCATGCTAACTTTCTTAAACAGTGTCAGCCTTCGTATTCCTATGACGGACATGAGACATCACAAACTCTTCTATATTAGAAATTCTAGATCTTCCTCGCCGGTCTCCAGATGTATTAAACATGCTAACTTTCTTAAACAGTGTCAGCCTTCGTATTCCTATGACGGACATGAGACATCACAAACTCTTCTATATTAGAAATTCTAGATCTTCCTCGCCGGTCTCCAGATGTATTAAACATGCTAACTTTCTTAAACAGTGTCAGTCTTCGTATTCCTATGACGGACATGAGACATCACAAACTCTTCTATATTAGAAATTCTAATCTTCCTCGCCGGTCTCCAGATGTATTAAACATGCTAACTTTCTTAAACAGTGTCAGCCTTCGTATTCCTATGAAGGACATGAGACATCACAAACTCTTCTATATTAGAAATTCTAGATATTCTAGATCTTCCTCGCCGGTCTCCAGATGTATTAAACATGCTAACTTTCTTAAACAGTGTCAGCCTTCGTATTCCTATGAAGGACATGAGACATCACAAACTCTTCTATATTAGAAATTCTAAATCTTCCTCGCCGGTCTCCAGATGTATTAAACATGCTAACCTACATGTAGGCGATTTCGATCCATTCAATGTATAGAAGTATTAGAATATGGCAATGTCTTTGCTAATATTATTTGCATAATCCTTATACACAAATTGGTAGTAAGAATCAACTCCTTTTCCTAATATTTTATAGTATTAATTCTTGTAAATTAATTATTGTAATCTATGTTCTTTATTTGTTGTTAACTCAAGTATTTAATTTGTACCATAGTTGTTCATTTTAATGTATTAATTGTATCACTGTGCTGGACTTTTATTGACCAATGGCTGTTGTCCAGCACATAAATATCAATTGATAAATAAATAAATAAATAAATTATTATTATTATCATTATTGTATTAATCTTTACTTGTACGGCACTGAAACGTGATCAGGCTGCACAGAAATGCATAGAACAGGAACAGCAAATCATAAATTAAACAGAACTGCCGCACAAACACGGACTCAATCTTATTAATAGAAGTAATTAGTACACATGACAACTAACACAACAGAGTACAGAAATATTATATAAAGAAGTAAATTTCATGCAAATAAACCTAGCTAATTAAATGCAAAATTTAGCAAGCTGCAGTTTATTGAAGTGAGAGCATGTAGGCCTACCTGGCCAGCTGCTAATCTTGCCCCGAAACATTGACATTCTACCAATAAAGTTTACGAATGTGTTTCTCATACTTCTCCAAGCCTCTAAAAGTTACCAATAGATCTGTGATGCATTTTCGCAATGGTAAGTTTGAATTTTATTTTATTTTTATATATATAAATTATTCTTAGTAGTAAAAATGATCGATTTTTTTTTACAAAAGTGCAGTTTTCAACATCCCTTTTACGGAAGAAGTTACTTTCGGCATGTCATCTGTCTGCGTACTGCAATTTCTTTCCAAGAAAGGATCCGTTCATAACCGTTGACAAATCACAATGATATTACTATGTTATGTTTAACTCCCCTTCCTAATTCATCTCTCAAAAGGACCCTATTAAGTCCTCTCCTACTCCGTAATTAACGAAAATATACAAGCTGTAGCAGTAGTTGATACAGGGTCGTTAAATAACCAAGTAAAAAATTATGACGGACGAAGCTTGATTCCATTTATGCGGTAATGTCCATTCTCAGAATACAAGACACTTGGGTACTGGGAATCTCGTTTAGTGCATGATGTTCCTCTTCACGTCAGAAAGTGGGTGTGTGGTGTGAAATTACTGCACGCAGGGTAACCGACCTTTTTTTTTATGCTCGACCATGCCGAAATGTACTAATTATACACCTGGTAGCAGTCCTTCAATGCATGGCATTAAAGTACACCTACTCATTAAAGTACAGGTCTTCAGCCAATGATAACTCAGCTTATATGTGTTCAGCCAATGACAAGTCAGCTTTGTACCGTTATAAAAACCGCAAGTATCGATTATTCTCGGATATGCAATCGAAAGAGAATTAGCGAAAAGTCACGGAGGCTAGAAATCCAATACTGTCGCAGAAGATTATATTCTGTTACTATAATAATTAGCGTTAATTGTAAATAATATTCAAATAAATTCAATTTGTCATCTCGTTTTTCAATGTCGAATTCAATAATCAAGGTTATAATATTATAATATTATCAAGTTTAACGGGACTACGTCAAGGTCAATGACATTATTGTTCCTCGGAAAAAATCAATACTTTCGCGTCTGCGCACATCTCACAATTCACGACCTAGAACAAGGTCACTTCCGATCTTGTCAGATACAAATAAAATGTATACATCTGAATACCGGTAATTTCAAGTTAGAAATATGGTCGAGTATAAAAAGTCGTATGAAACTCGCCTATAATGGTAA
Organism: Periplaneta americana; assembly: GCF_040183065.1. Classification (NCBI taxonomy): domain Eukaryota; kingdom Metazoa; phylum Arthropoda; class Insecta; order Blattodea; family Blattidae; genus Periplaneta; species Periplaneta americana. The sequence continues at coordinate 168,790,302 of NC_091125.1, read as the reverse complement.
TTAAGAAGCTCGTATGAAAATTATGAAACTCGCTTGTGCTTGTTTCATAAATATCCATACTCGATTCTTAATTACTATCTTTATAGGCTCGTTGCATAATGTACTATTACGATACAGACAAATCACAACGTTATGTGAGAGACATACTGCGCTCTTTTTTTGCAATATTGCTTATCTCCAGCAGAATTACTCCACTGCATATACAGCTGCTTTATAGTTAGAAGCATTAGAAAATGTGTTTTATGATCGAGTAATTAATTGCGGATGTTCCCGGATTTAGATCTAAAGGTTTGTAATTTTTCCTCTTCTCGTATTTACGGCTTTTCTTCTTTACTTCCACTTCTTTTCCTCTCCTACTTCTGCATTTAAAATATTGTGTGAAATGTATATTCTGTAGCCTACCTAACTGGTGAAAAAAGAGTATATTAATTTGTAAATATTCCACTCAGTTTTTATTCAGAAGAAAATCCTCCAACTAAGCTACACAGTTGAATTTTAGGTACAATTTATAAGAAATCTTTCTTCTAAATACTATCGAAGAACTTACCTTGACCACAACTTGTAACTTATACCTTTTCATAAATGAACTTGAAATTTACTTAGCCTACGTTATCCAAATGCTAAAAAGAACCTAATATTTGAATATGTTTTATAAACAAAGTCACAACCATAAGGCTTAATTATTGCGCGCACTTTCAGTGACGACAAGTTTTCCTTACATACAAATACAAGTATGATTTCGAAATCATCCGAAACATGTTCAGGGAACATCAAAAAGTGTATTTCCGTAGATCATTTTTCTTCGTGAATATTAATTTTTTTCACATATGTAGTAAAGTGGAGAAGCCAAAACAATGCTCGATCAATAGCAACTGGTAATGAATCCACGCTCGTTCAGCGGGTTTTTCTCGCAACGAACACACGACAAAGTTCGCTTGGACTACACGTATGTCGTACAACCGCAGCGCTTTGCACGTCAGCCAAGACTTTAAGAGCTCAATCTTTAATTATACGCAATTAATACACACCACGCGTAATAACGTAGGCTATAGTCAAAATCAGCAACACTATTCTATATTCTACAGGCGTATAGGCCTACTGTATTTTTCAGATTTTCAAAGAATAGCAACTAAAAATTGTCTATGCACGTTGGATATAGGCTATAACCCAGAAATTACAGAGGGTCGTACTGAAAATCATGAGTAGGGGGCGGATGTTGATGACCTAAAAATCTACTTAAAATGATCATTAAAACGCCCTTAAACTAATGGAAAAATGACTTTAAATTAATAGAAAATGACATTTAAATATTATTCACCGTACTCGCACCACGACTTCTTAAAAATTAGTCACCTTGTCTCAATGACTGCCCTGAAAATCTTGGAGAGAGGTGTCAACTTCCTGGAATTTGGCTAAGATAAAGGAAAAGAACGTCCAACAAAATGAAGGTTCTAAGGGAAAACTATAGATTTTAATGAGGGCTTACAATGTGTTTCAATCAGGGATGGTCGGTGAAAGCCCTCACTTAACTGTTGTCAAGCATTTTATATTACTTCCGTTGTGTGAAGTGAGGTCTTGAGTAAAATGAGGGATGGACTTTAGAGTCTGTTTCAAACTATAAAACTCAAACTTCACTGTTATTCACTTATTCAGTAGGTAATTACTACTGACCTATTTGCTTAGAAAACTATTTAACAGATCTATCGGTAAAGAAGAAAGTGAAATGCGTTCCAAATGATCTAAAGGTTCTTCAATGTATTAAAAATTACAAAAAATGCGAAAAAAATATATATAAATGACCTATATAAATGACACCTATCGGTGTCTGGTAGAGTTCCCGGGTAGCTCAGTTGGGAGAGCGTTGGTACGTTTAACCAAAGGTCCCGGGTTCGATACCCGGCCCCGGAACAATTTTTCCCTCGAAATTATTCAAATAAACTTTACAGTGAGTTATACCTGAAAGCTTGATTTGCAAATGACCTATTAGTTCAAAAACGTAAAAAAATGCAAAATAAGAATTTTTTTGCGTTGATATTAACATAGAAAGGATTTCTATATTAATAGGCATCGTCCTATTGTGAAAAATAAGAAGATGACTTTTCATCGATATCCGCCCCCTAGTCATGAGCAACACATTGCTATAATTTCAATTTCAATAATGTAACAAGAATGATTATATGATCATAATCTACAGACTTTACACTATGTATTGACATCATGGCTAACGAGAAAGACAGGCTACGGTACGACGTCACATTCTTAGTCATAACATGGCCTACATTGAACAAGTTTATACGTAAATGCATGTTTAACATAAGTTCAATATAGAAATTCCTTTGCTTTTTAGAACTTTGAACATGTATTTATATTAGGCGATTGTCAAGATGACCATGACTAGACCATGATAACCACGAGACTTCGATTCGTGCCGAAGCCTGTCTTTCTCGTTAGCCACGATTGACATATTGTAACGTCATGAACTTCTATCATGTGACCACAGGCAATGTTTGCAAAATGGTCGACAACGATGGTTCGTTTCGACAGCATGCTGTCATTAAATTCCTTGTTAAAGAGGAAACATCTGCTGCTGAAATTCACCTCAGACTTCGGCGTGCATACGGAGATGTTTACATGGGCGCCAGCAGTGCTATACTTTATTTTTTTTCATGGAGTGCAGTTTCATAGAAAGGACTTTGCCGACAGACCTTCTACTGCCCCCTACTAATTGGTTGTCATAAATAAATGTCTTCCTTACTGTGACGGAAATCTTGTCTTCTCCTGTTAGTAACCAATCACAACCCTCGTTCAGAAGAATTGACAGGTGCCCGTCAAATCCACGTGGAGGCAGAGTTGCCGCATCTTTTCCGAATTTCAAGAATCCCGTCAATTTCACTGCATAATTTCGAAGGTCACCAGGATTGTGGCAACTGTGCAATGTTGGGACGAGGGAACAGGATGGAATTGTCAGAGTTGTTTGTGTAGGAAGTCATAAATCTGTAAGTGGGTGTTCAAAGGAGCCACCGAACTGCACTCCTTGAAATAAAATAAGGTATAGGAGATGGGTGAAACGTTTCGAAGCATCCAAGTTGAGCCTCGTAGCGGTCTCACTCGAACTGCCTCCACAGAACGCAACAAGGAAAAAGTTTACGAGTTCTGGGATGCATTGTCTGAAAAAAACTTGAACCTGGACAGACCATAAATGCTGTCCGCTATATTCAGACAGTTTTGAACCTCGGTCGTGCATTGCGCGAGAAACACCCCGGAAAGAAGATCATCCTGAACACGCTAACGCGTGCCCTCACACTGATCGTGTCACCGTGGAGAAAATCAGAACATTTGGGTGGGAAACTCTTCCGCAATCTCCCTACAGTCCCGACTTGGCACCCTCCGAGTACTATTTTTTCGGTTCTGTAAAGGTGCAGCTACGAGACCAATGGAATTTTTAAACTTACAGAACGGCGAGAAAAATGTGTGCAAAAAATGGAGACTATGTTGAAAAGTGACAGAAAAGTCTGTAGATTAAGATGATGTACCTGGTTTGTCTAAAAAATAAAAATTAAGATTTATAACAATGGGTTGCTCATGACTTTCAGTATGACCCTCGTACTTTGTTTAAGGTGCACGAATATAATTTGAGTTAAAATACATTCACATACACATATTTTTCATTACAATTTTGCTGTGATTTCTTCAGAAAATTGTGCGTTCTCAATTAAGATAGTAAATGATCTAAATATCAATTTTTTCAGCCCACCGCTATGGAATAACGGTTAGCCTGCCTGACCGTGTAAGGAGCGGGCCCGGGTTCAAATTTTGGTTGGGACAAGTTACCTGGTTGAGGTTTTCCCGGGGTTTTCTCTAAACCCATTAAGAGAAAATTCTGGGTAACTTTCGGCGCTGGACCCTGGACTCATCTCGCTAGCATTATCACCTTCATCTCTCTGTGACGCTAGATAACTATAGCAGTTGATAAAGCGCCTTAAAAACTAAACTAAAAAAATATATATACTATTTTCAACAGTTCAAACTTATTGTTCAAAAATCCCACCACCAACTTCAACACACTTTCCAACGCTCTTCACAATATTGTTGCTCTTCTGCGGTCGTAGTATTGGCATTCTTTTACGGGGCAGCATTATGTATAACACGAGCGAACAATTCATCTATTGTGTTTACTTTTTTTTGCAGAGTTCGATTTTCATCTATTCCCAGAGACAATAATTTAAAAGATTCATGACTGGAAACCTCTCTGGCCAATTAACGTGAACACTGCGGTCCATCCCAGGTCCGGGGAATATTAGATTTAGATTATGCACCATCGGTCGGTTATAATATCTATAAATAAAGAAATAAATAAAGGGCTCAGTCATGCTCGATGATCATGACCATCTTGTAGGCAAAGGAATCTCCTCTAATAATAGTGTAAGCTTCATTTTGCATACGAATGGGTTAATGGATGGGTACAAATTATTTATATCAATAAATGCAATCAATAAGTCATTCTTATTTTATAAGACTTTCAATCAATTAATAAATTCAATCACTAAATCATGTCTTTCATTCATACCTTTTGTAAAGCTTGTTATGTGTAACTATTCAAACAGTTAAAAGTTGGACCCATGTTTATATGATTTATCTTCTTTAGTCGGAAAAGTCCATTCTACCACCTCCTAAATATTTACAATTCTTCTTGAAACATCCTGTATATGTATCCAGGGTGATCCGTAAGTAATCTCATTTTCAGGGGTTATTGTTCGACCCATGTATTGTGGGTCCCTATCACCACGGCATGGCGCGTCCTCAGGTTGCGGATAGAGGAGACGGCCTCCAGATATGGAGGGTAGCTGCGAATATATTGAATAAGCAGTCGTGGACAGCCGATAAGGGGTGGTCCTCCAGCGTGGGGGTTTGGCGAAGGGCTAACAACCCATCACCGTAAAAAAACAGCTTGTTACGAATCCCTACAATAAACCTTTGGGGAGGCCGAGACGTAGATGGGAGGATAATATTAAAATGGATTTGGGGGAGGTGGGATATGATGATAGAGACTGGATTAATCTTGCTCAGGATAGGGACCGATGGCGGACTTATGTGAGGGCGGCAATGAACCTCCGGGTTCCTTAAAAGCCATTTGTAAGTAAGTCAGTAAGTATTGTTCGAGATATTTAAAATAAATAAGTTTAATACAATTTTGCTCGTTTTTGCTTCCTTTCCGAGTTAAAAAATTGTTTTATATGAAACATTTCATAGCGTGTTTTGAGAAAACCATTGACTTAATTCCCAATTTCCTCAGTTAATTTAAGAGAGCAATATTTTATGATAGATAATTTAAAGAATTTTAGTTTTGTTCTTTAATTTGTAGAAATTTGATCCGAACAAATGTAACATTGTAAAATTCCTTTTTAGAACGAAAAGTTACATTTGTTCGGATCAAATTTCTGCGCATTTAAAGGACAAAACTAAAATTCTTTCTATAATTTATTATCATAAAACACTGCTCTGTTAAATTGACTGAGCATATTGGGGATTAATGCTTTTCTCACAACACGCTATTAAACGTTTAATAAAAAAAAAAACAATTTTATCTTGAAAAGGAAGCAAAAACGAGAAAAATTGTATTGAACTTTTTGTTCTGAAATATCTCAAAGAATAACCTCCCAAAATTAATTACATTACTTACGGTTCACCTTGTATACATTTTGTGTATTATACACTATCTACCAAAAAGTAATTGGGCACCTACGATTTTACGTGCTAGATGCCATGTTTCGGCGGCTACTATGCAGTGGTATGCAGACAATAATGTTCACCGGTTGGACTGGCCTGCACGGAGTCCTGATCTCAATCCCATTGAGCACCTTTGGGACGAATTGGACCGGCGATTGAGGTTTCGGGAAATGCGGCCAACTTCCATTGTCCAACTGAGTGCAATGTTGCAAGAGGAATGGCGACGCATTCCAGTGGATATCCTACACAAACTAGTAGAGAGCGTGCCTGACAGGGTGGCTGCTGTTATAGCAACAAGAGGTGGTACCACGAGGTTCTAAAGGGGCAAAAACAATGCCCAATTACTTTTTGGTAGATAGTGTATATTTATTTTTATTGGGTTATTTTACGACGCTGTATCAACATGTAGGTTATTTAAATTCTGAATGATATGAAGGTGATATTGCCGGTGAAACGAGTCTAGGGTCCAGCACCGAAAGTTACCCAGCATTTGCTCGTATTGGGTTGAGGAAAAATCCCGGAAAAAATGTCAAACCAGGTGACTTGCCCCGACCGGGATTCGAACCCGGGCCACCTGGTTTCACGGCCAGAAGCGCTAGTCGTTACTCCACAAGCGTGGACTCCATTTACTTTTGTTTATTATCCATTCAGTTTTTGTTTATTGTTCATTTATTTGTTATTATTTATTTATTTTATTATTTATTCATGATTTATTTATTATTAATTCGTTTTTTTTGTTTATTTATTCATTTATTTTTCCATTTATTTATTCATTCATTAATTCATTCATTATTTATTTATTTATCTCTTCATTTATCTATTTATCTATTTCTGTTCAGTTACTCTTGGCCTGTTGCTTGCTATTTTATTATTATGTTTTTATATGAATGCTATCTAGATATCTATTAGAAACACCACTTTAAACCGTTCACTTTTAAGCATGCTTTCATGGTCCTTAACCATCACTAAACATTCAGAAGAAGCGAAATAATCTTGTATGGTAAGCTTGCTACAAGGACATCGCTAAAGACAATAGGTACAGGACGAACATCAAAGATAGACGTCCTTGACAGGAGATAGCTACGTGATAACTTACCTACTTCCTGGTTTTGTAGCAAATACGCTCTCATTATACATGGTTTATAGTCCTGTATCATGCTATGCAAAGTTCCAGCATTCCACGCTGACAAGTTACAAGCTAAACTCGCACGATTCAGAATGTATGCTTCAGTTATATGCCAAATGCATGTTATATGTAACATTACGGAACATTTGCGAGTACAAAAGTTATCCTTCAGAATCATGCCTTTGCTGACAACTATAAATGCATTTCATTTTGCGTAAAAATGCATAAATATTTCTAAAAATTAATGAGTATTTATCTATGTTTCTTTAATAAAATTAATCTAATTCAGCACACATACCATACTGTTTCCTTCCTGATTCATGCAGTTGTTTTAATATCGTGTGTTCATTTGTCTTCTTCTATTAATACAGCATTATAACGTAATAGATTTGGTATTTACAGACCGTTCGCTTCAGGTCTGGGCCGAGAGCGCGGGCCGAATAGCCGTCGGCTGATGTTACGCCACCTCAAGGCTACGTGCTGAGCATGTATATGGCGTAATTTGGTTCCATAGTAGCCTTCATCGTGCAGTCTGCAAGTGTGATAAGTCTCTTCAAGATAAAGACGTGTTGTTACATTTACATTTAGTGTTAGTCCTTTCAAATGCAATTTCAGTCTATGTGCATTAAATGCCGGCTGTAAAGTTCACGCCAGAAAAAGTAATTTAATTTATAATTGCAACTGCCTTAAGGAACGAAGGTTATTCAGTATATGAAGAAGTACACGGCATATCCAGTGAGGGCAGTAATCGAAGAATCGACATAATTGCATTTAAACCTCCCTCTCTTGAAGGTTACATCACAGACCCTACTGTGAGATTCGAATCGCATGAACATCAGCCAGAAGAAGTACGCGAGGAAAAAAAAAGGAATATAATATGAACCTTCCATCAGTTTTATAAGGAAAATACCATCTGGAATCCATCGCCATTACAGGACTAATGATAGGAGCCCGTGGGATCATATCCCGGTTCCTAGTCGACTTCTGTAAATCTTTTGCCCGCATAAAGATGTTTTAAGAGATTTAACAATTGCAACACTCAAAGGAACAATAGCTATTTTCAGGCATCATACATATGGACCATGACTTTAATTTGCATCTCCTTGACGTTACTTCGTTTATTATGATGTGTTTCAATCTAATTCAAATTGTTATTTTTCACTCTAACAACAATGTATCACTAAGCCTCAAGGCATTTACTCTATTTATTGTATCATGATACTTTTTGTCAATGGCAACCTGTAGTGGTTACAGGAATAAATAAATAAATAAATAAATAAATAAATAAATAAATAAATAAATAAATAAATATACAGAATGTCCGATAAGTCCCGCATCATAGAGTACATTATAATACGTGCTTGATATGAACGCCTCGAAGTTCGTAACAAGTCTGGAGGCGAAACTTCATACTACTGAGAATGCGGTGTAACATATCAGAGGTGCTTTCACGACACTTTTCCTCGATCCGTATTCGTAAATTGTTGCAGATCACGAATCTTCACTTCGTACACCTTTTCCTTCATATCTGAAGGATGTAAGGCAAAGTCAAGGATATTTAAGTCTGTATATAATATGCAAAAACCAACTCATGTCGAGACGTGTGCTGACAATTTGCAGACAGATTCCCTGGCTTTCCAGTTCCAAGTAGAGACACAGCTTAACAACTTGTCCTTAACAATAGGAGTTTTGTCAGGATCCGTCTGTGCTTATCTATTTAACAAATTAGTAGTTTACAATATTTGTCACATTTATTTATTTAGTTTTTTTAACGTTTTCGGCTTGAGTAAGCCATCTTCAGAAAAAGTTTTATGCCTATATAATGAAGTGGTACATATGTGTATAGTACAAATAAATGAAACAGTTGAAAAATATGTCTCAGTGGAGATGAGTGATAGTGATAGTGATAGTGATAGCTTTATTGATATTGTTCACAAAAGTACAAAACTTAATAATTTAACAAAAGATCTATATACAAATGTAGTTCTACATAATAAATATACAATTTCCTAAACTAATTAATCTATCGCAAATCTCAATAATTTATTGGTTCAAACGTGCACTTACGTCTTGTTTTAGTGCATGTTTAAACCAATCGTGATAATCCTTAAGACTTTAAACCTTAATTATTTGCTCCTTTTCAAAAATCTAATTGTAATATTTAGGTCTTATTTTACATAATAATTTATTATTCCAATTAGATGATCAGATGTCGACATACTGTAAGACATGAACCTGAAATAGCTGAATCGGTACATTCCATATGTAGGTTAATCTTTCTTTCTTACAATATTTTCATGTCAGCAGAAACGTTTGCGTAACTTCTACGAAGACTACCGCATGCCTGCTTAAAAACAAGCTTGACAAATTGCTTACATAATCAACCTCAATTTAGTTTCATCATTATGTCGCATGTACTCATTATCGATTCATTTCTATTATGATTTCTATTATGATCTAATAAATTTATTATAATTGCATTCTTATTGAAATTAAAATATATTAGTTAACCAATTTATAAATTCAAATTTTCTTCTGAACTTTTACTTATTAATCAGTGGAGATGAGTGAACATACAATTATTAAAACAATACTGTATTAAAAACAAGAGCTATATAAGCTATGATCAAAAGTTATTCAAAGTTATTAAATACTAAAATTAAAACATGTGCGATGTGGTTGCGATTCTAGTCAGATCTGGACATTACTACAGATGAACCAACCTATTTTAATCGCAACCACATCGCACATGCTTTAGTTTTAGTATTTAATAACTTTTGATCATGGCTTATATAGCCCTTGTTTTTAATACAGTATTGTTTTAATCATTGTATATGTTCACTCATCTCCACTGAGACATTTTTCAACTGTTTCATTTATTTGTACTATACACATATGTACCACTTCATGTACATAGGCATAAAACTTTTTCTGAAGATGGCTTACTCAAGCCGAAAACGTTAAAAACTAAATAAATGTGACAAATATTGTAAACTACTAACATTTGTTAAATAGATAAGCACAGACGGATCCTGACAAAACTATTATTATTGTCGCTAATATGTTTTCGCGGGATATCAGCCGAGTTAAGATTTTGGAATGCTCCAAGCTTTCGACTGCTATCTCTGCAGCCATCTTCAGGGAAGTGATGTCCGAACAGAAAGTCGAAAGGTTATATAGATGTTAGGCTGTCTCAGGTGAAACAGGATTGGTTGGCGGATCAGCCAATCCGGGGCCGGGAATTGTCATCGCTCGTAAGCTCCGCCCCTCCCGGGATTCCTGCGTGAAGTTTGGCGGGCGGCGAGCCCTGTTCCGCCGGTTGGAATCGGTTGCCGTCCTCGGTCCGTGATCTTCATGACCTTGATTGTAAGAGGGCCTGAGTTGGTCTAAGGCCGGTGTCCATGCCTGACTGAGCTGGAGTCCACTGTCTCTGTTAAAGTTGTTTTTCTCCAGCTTGATCTCTATGGCCTCCTTGATTGTACGATCCCAGTAGTGGCTTGATTTGTTAATGACCGGCCCCGGATTGGCTGATCCGCCAACCAATCCCGTTTCACCTGAGACAGCCTAACATCTATATAACCTTTCGACTTTCTGTTCGGACATCACTTCCCTGAAGATGGCTGCAGAGATAGCAGTCGAAAGCTTGGAGCATTCTAAAATCTTAACTCGGCTGATATCCCGCGAAAACATATTAGCGAACCAACGCCGAGAAAGCCTCAAATCATACATATTGTTATTGTATCAGCTTATCGGCCCTCACCATGCCTTTCAAAAAAAATCTTGTCCTTAGTTTAAACGTTAGAATTCCAAAGTCAAAACGAAGGGTTCTAACATAACAAAAACTCGATGAAAATTGGAGTATTATTGTAACGTTTCCAAAAAAATCTCTACGTGGCGTTTCACAAGAACTACGGTTTCGAAAACCTTAGATCACATAGCTACTAAATAACTTCAGACTGGAACTTCACAGTGTGGCTATAGTCCAAGTATTACGATCTATGTTAAGGATACTGTTGACCCACATCTAATAATTTTCTCTATGATGAGGCATAGTTTCATTTACATGATCGTGTTACTTCTCATAACAATAGATATTGGAGCACAGATAATCCCCAATAATACACAAAGTTTCGTTGCATGATAAAAAAAGGTTGGTGTATGGTGTGCTGCAACTGTAAGAGGATAATAAAGCCCAGTCCTGGAGAATAGCTCTTCGTAAAGGATCCAACAGATTAGGTTTCCCCGTTCCCCTATCCCCAGCCTCCCTGGCAATGGAGCAGAGATATACTAGCTCTGAAACGTTGGATATCTATACATCTAGGACACTGTGCACATACTCAAAAGCATGGCACTACATTGGTTTTCGTGGAAGCCTAAAATAAATCCTATATCTCACGCTCAAAATTTAAAACACTTATGGCCGGTTTTTCCAAGTATTGTTAAAAAATTTAACGACTGTTAAACTCTAAACAGTTTGTTAATTAATAAAATTGTATGTTTTCAACACCAGCTTGTTTTAACAGATTGTTAATAGTTTGTTAATTTTAAATGTAGGATTTCGGGCAGTTAACTCGCTTAACAGTTAGTTAAATATGGCCGATGTCTCCACAGCTGTTCGAACAGAATTTGCGAAATTAATATTTTGTGTCTCTCTGTAGGGAATGTTTAGCATATGGCTAGTAATATAACATTTAAAAAATACTTTGGACTGTTTAAAAACATCAGTGTTATTTTATTTCTTTCGTATTTCGTATCCATAATAGCAATGAGGAAATATAACCTTACTTTGTAATTATTATTCAGCACGTCACCTACAACTTTAATTTGTCAACTGTTTGTTTATGGAGCGTGGTCTACTATAACAGGTTGTTGTCATTTTATGCAAGTTTCATGACTCACTCTATAATATAGAATTTAAAGATTAATTTTAGCCAACCAAAAACTGTCTTACATGTGTAGAATAATTACCAACTGCTGTTGAGTAGTTAAAATAGTGTTAACAGACGTTATAGTTCAGTGTTGGTTATCTTAAACAAAATTATGTTGAACAAATGGAATATACATTAACAAAGCGTTAAAAATAAACAGACTGTTAATTTAACATAATTTAACATAATATCAGCGTCGCCGGAAGTGCCGGAATTTTGTCCCGCAGGAGTTCTTTTACATTCCAGTAAATCTACTGACATGAGCCTGTCGCATTTAAGCACACTTAAATGACATAGACCTGGCCCGGGATAGAACCCACAACCTTGGGCTTAGAAGGCCAACTTCAAACAAAGTTTACTACAATTTTGCTCGGTTTTGCTTCCTTTTCGAGATAAAAATTGTTTTATGTAAAACATTTCATAGCGTGTTTTGTAAAACCCATTGATTTAATTCCCAATGCGCTCAGTCAATTTAAGAGAGCAGTGTATTATGATCATAAATGATTGAAAGAATTTTAGTTGTGTCCTTTAAATGTGGAGAAATTTGATCCAAACAAACGTAGTCGTGCGAGAAATTACCATTTTTATAATGGTGTGAGATTCAAAACGTGATAGGGGACATGAGGAAATCATCATAATTGCGTGTAATGTCTGTAAAGGAATTATTAGGGTAGTCTAATGGAATTAGGATTTAAAAAAATTGCTCAAGATATGTGCGTCTAATGAACGGGATGAGATAAGCTACGAAAACAGCCAATCCTCCAATAATAATAATAATAATAATAATAATAATAATAATAATAATAATACTTACTGGCTTTTAAGGAACCCGGAGGTTCATTGCTGCCCACACATAAGCCCGCCATTGGTCCCTATCCTGTGCAAGATTAATCCAGTCTCTATCATCATATCCCACCTCCCTCAAATCCATTTTAATATTATCTTCCCATCTACGTCTTAGCTTCCCCAAAGGTCTTATTCCCTCCGGCCTCCCAACTAACACTCTATATGCATTTCTGGAGTCGCCTATACGTGCTATATGCCCTGCCCACCTCAAACGTCTGGATTTAATGTTCCTAATTATTTCAGGTGAAGAATACAATGCGTGCAGTTCTGCGTTGTGTAACTTTCTCCAATCTCCTGTAACTTCATCCCTCTTAGCCCCAAATATTTTCCTAAGAACCTTATTCTCAAATACCCTTAGTCTCTGTTCCTCTCTCAAAGTGAGAGTCCAAGTTTCACAACCATATAGAATAACTGGTAATATAACTGTTTTATAAATTCTAACTTTCAGATTTTTTGACAACAGACTGGATGATAAAAGCTTCTCAACCGAATAATAACAGATATTTCCCATGTTTATTCTGTGTTTAATTTCCTCCCGAGTACATTTATATCTATTACTGTTGCACTCAGGTATTTGAATTTTTCCACCTCTTTAAAGGATAAATTCCCAATTTTTATATTTCCATTGAGGAAAGAGGAAATTGGGAAGACCACGAAAGCGCTGGCATGAGACCGTAACAGATCCTGTAGTGTCTAATACGTGACGGATATGATATTTCTATTTCGTACAATATTCTCGTCACGAGACATAATCATATACTTTGTATTTTCGGGATTTACTTTCAAACCTATCTCTTTACTTGCTTCCAGTAAAATCCCCTTGTTTTCCCTAATCGTTTGTGGATTTTCTCCTAACATATTCACGTCATCCGCAAAGACAAGCAGCTAATGTAACCCGTTCAATTCCAAACCCTCTCTGTTATCCTGGACTTTCCTAATGGCATATTCTAGGTGGTAAGGTAAAGGTATCCCCGTAACATGCCATGAAGGCACTTGGGGGGCATGGAGGTAGAGCCCCATGCTTTCCATGACCTCGGCACTAGAATGAGGTGGTGTGGTCGGCACCACGCTCTGACCGCCTTTTACCCCCGCCTTTTACCCCCGGGAAAGATCCGGTACTCAATTTTATAGGAGGCTGAGTGAACCTCGGGGCCGTTCTGAAAGTTTGGCAACGAGAAAGAATCCTGTCACCACCTGGGATCGAACCCCAGACCTTCCAGTCCGTAGCCAGCTGCTCTACCAACTGAGCTACCCGGCCGCCCCTCTACTCTACTCTAGAGCAAAGTTAAAAAGTAAAGGTGATATAATAAAAAAAGGTAAAGGTATCCTCGTAACATGCCATGAAGGCACTTGGGGGGCATGGAGGTAGAGCCCCATGATTTCCATGACCTCGGCACTAGAATGAGGTGGTGTGGTCGGCACCACGCTCTGACCGCCTTTTACCCCCGGGAAAGACCCGGTACTCAATTTTATAGGAGGCTGAGTGAACCTCGGGGCCGTTCTGAAAGTTTGGCAACGAGAAAAAATCCTGTCACCACCTGGGATCGAACTCCAGCGACAACAAAACGAAACTTCAACGTGCTCATAATTTGTGTGTACGTTTTGTAAGCAATGTTCGTAAATATGATCATATTACCCCATCCCTGGAAGCAATAGGTTGGCTTAAACTAGATAAGAAAAGAAATTTACATTCACTTCTCTTTCTCTTCGAAATCTTGAACTCTTCTATTCCTTCGTACCTGTCGTCTCGCTTCACTTACCTTTCTTCCCACCATAATCTGAACACACGCTCTCGTCATGAAACAATACTAACAATACCATCCCATCGCACTCCTCATACTCATCTTCTTTCACAATAGCCCTGCCAAGACTCTGGAATTCGCTACCTGCTAGCATCAGGGACTGTCGAAATAAAATTGAATTCAAACGAAAACTTACTAGGCACTTGGTCGGTAATTGATTACTTGTAAATAGTTTCTTTAATCTATCACAAAATATTTCAATATTCAGTAATTTCATCACTATACAATTTTGTTACTCTAGATTTAATTTGTAATTCAGTAAATATAAAATATTCTTTGTTTCTCTATGATAAATTATCTAGCTTTAATTATTCAGGTAATCTTTTCGTACTTTGATTTTATTGTAATTGTAAATTTAATACTAATTGTAATTTTATTGTTGATATTGTAGTTGGAATCTCCTGGTAGAGGGGCAGAGAAGGCCTGACGGCCTTATCTCTACCAGGTTAAATAAATAAATACTACTAATACTACTAACCCCGGACCTTCCAGTCCGTAGCCAGCAATAATAATAATAACAATAATAATAATAATAATAATAATAATAATAATAAACGTTATCTTATGTTTTAATAACTATTTATTATTCAATGTGTGAAAAGGCCATAACAAATACCACTAGAAATGATAATTTTCCTTATATTAATTTACTTGTAACCGAAGGTACATGTAAATGTATGTCTTTTGTGAGTAATAAAACCTCTCGTGGTATTACCTATAATATAATTGGCAACATAATAGAAAAGAAATAAATTGTAGTAAAACTCGTTTAACGCAGTCTAATATTAAGAATGCATATGTCATCACTCTGATGCAGATTTTCATTGCAATACACAAACATTCGTCTTCACTCAGGCCTGGATTCTGCGCACAGGTAAACGTAAGCTCGCTCGCACAGCAATCCGTAGAGTGGGAGGCGATATCATCCGATTGTGGTGCGTGTTATTGCTTCTGCATCAGACAATTTTTATTGTTATACTTACAAGTATTAGCAGGCGATTACCACCCTTCCCCTGCTCTTCCCCTTGCATTAGGGTGCACGATCATCCCTTATCCTATTCGTATATCCAAACAGAGATCCCGTGGGCCAGCTGGGACACGGGGCTTCATCAAATTACTGCTACAATACACAGCCACCCACCCTTCCGCCTCTCTTGGGCTTGGTTCTCTATGGGCTCAAAATCTCGGGGTTAAAACATGCACACCAAAAGTGAATACGTACGGCGCGCTGCGTGCAACACGGCGCCAAGTGACGCACCACTGCCTCATCCTCACTTTTCCTTGCATAAGCTATTACGTTCATTTCTATGTACTTGTTTTCATTTAATATCTTCGACGTTTAGAATTCTGGAATTGGGAGAAGAGGGATAATATATTTTTTTCCACTTCATTCGTATAAAACATACAATTACTAATCTGCTTTAAAGATAAAAGAAGGCTTTTTTCTTTGACTGAGCTATCCAATTGTTTACTGAGAAATTAAAATTTTTATTTCACAGTTGTACCAGAAATATAATATCCATAACGAGATATTCAGTTCTGTAATATAAGCATTATTATTATTATTATTATTATTATTATTACTATTTATTATTATTATTACTATTATTATTATTATTATTATTATTATTATATACGTAATAGGCAGCTAAATGTCTACAGTAGAACCTCTATTATCCGTGGTAATGAAGGGGCTGAACCGAACGGTTAATCGAAAAAATCGGATAATCCGTACTATGAATTAAGTTCATCAGTAAAGTGTATAATACAGTTTCGTACATCATTTAAAGTTCCTGCCATGCTGCAACCACTGATGTCTTCATACTAGACATATTATGTTCATAATTAATAACAAACACAATGAAGTATAGTAATATGTAGCTCTTTATCCTTGATTTCTATTAAATCGCTCTCAGCTGTAACGCCAATCTCACATTCTGATGCGACATGTACCACAGTTCCTCTTTTCCAAAGCCGCTCAATTATTTGCACATTTTTTAATTTTTCTTTTGACATTCGTGGAAGATATTTTGTATACAAGTAATAGAGTACGGCCACTCGAACAGAAGGACAATATTGAATGGTGCACGGGTTTGCAGTTGTAAGTTCTTGGGGACATTTTTCTGAAAGCAAATTGTGACTATTTTACAAGTTGGGAAAACACGCCTTCCCATAAGTAACTGCTTACCGTTGCTGACAATGGCAGAAGCATTCCTGCTACATACCGTGTAATGCTAGTGGTAAAGGATTGCAATAACTTTATATACCGCATTAAAAAAACGTACAGTACTAACGTAATGTACAGAACTTCGTATTTTCTCTCCTGAATAAAAAAGCGTGAGGAAGACAGCGGATAATCGCCGATCGGTTAATAGGGTGACGGATAATCGGGGTTCTACTCTATATAAGAGATTTTATTATTAAGACCGTAAGAATAAAACTAAGACCAAGATATATATATATATATATATACGACATTAATTTGGCCTAAAGTTGTTTTATTTTATTTATTTATTTATTTATTTATTTATTTAACCTTGGTAGAGATAAGGCCGTCAGGCCTTCTCTGCCCCTCTACCAGGAGATTCCAACTATAATATGAAGAATAAAATTACAATTAGTATTAAATTTACAATTACAATTACAAATAAAATTACAATTAGTATTAAATTTACAATTACAATTACAATAAAAATCAAAGTACGAAAAGATTACTTCACTAATTAAAGCTAGATAATTTATCATAGAAAACAAAGAATATTTTATATTTACTGAATTACAAATTAAACCTAGAATAACAAAATTGTATAGTGATCAAATTACTGGATATTGAAATATTTTGTGATAGATCAAGAGAACTATTTACAAGAAATCAATTACTGACCAAGAGCTTAGTAAGTTTGCGTTTGAATTCAATTTTATTTCGACAGTCCCTGATGCTAGCAGGTAGCGAATTCCAAAGTCTTGGCAGGGCTATTGTGAAAGAGGATGAGTATGAGGAGGTGCGATGGGATGGTATTGTTAGTATTGTTTCATGACGAGAGCGTGTGTTCAGATTATGGAGGGAAGAAAGGTAAGTGAAGCGAGACGACAGGTACGAAGGAATAGAAGAGTTCAAGATTTCGAAGAGAAAGAGGAGTGAATGTAAATTTCTTTTCTTATCTAGTTTAAGCCAACCTATTGGTTCCAGGGATGGGGTAATATGATCATATTTACGAACATTGCTTACAAAACGCACACACAAATTATGAGCACGTTGAAGTTTCGTTTTGTTGTCGCTGGAGAGGTCAGTCAGTAAAATGTCAGCATAGTCAAAATAGGGAGATACAAGTGTCTGCACAAGGGACTTTTTTAAGCAAGAGGGAAGATGAACATTTATCCTTTTTAGCACATGGATAATAGAATATACTTTTCTGCAGGTTTCTGTGATTTGCAAGTCCCAGTTGAGATTATTATCCGTGTGAATGCCAAGTTGTGTAAGAGGACAAGAGCCAATCACTAGCACAAAATTATGAAAATAGACTAAATACATTTGAGAGGGAAAAAAAAAGTTTTGCCCATCCAATGATAATGGAGTTGGCCTTGTCGATGTAACTATGAGATACGAAGTATCGCATCTTTAAAGAACCCAATATTGTAGGCCTAACATTGATTAAAGCAACAGGATTGAAATAGTTGGGACATCTCTACAGAACAGAAGCGTCCAGCCCTTGTAGTAGATTAGTATTTACGAAGCCGGATGGAGCAAGGAGAAGAATGCCTCCACTGAGACAGTTAAATCGTGTATAAGAAGACCTAAAAAGAAAGATCAGGAGTCATAGCATGGAAGAAACACAGAACAGAAACAGATGGAGGAGCACAGTAAATGCGGCGAAGGCCTAAATCGTGTTGGAGCACCGAAAAAGGAGAAGAATAATAAGAAAGAAGAGGTTGCGAAACTGCTTACAGATTTCAGCATTTAGCTAAGGCCATCAAGAACGTAGAAGTGTTGTTTACTGTCTTGGATTCATATCCGAACAAAGTGGAAATAATTTCGTATTGCTTCTAGGAGTATTTGAAATCTCAACTTTCCTCAATAATAACCACAAAAGAAATTATTTTCAATGCGCACTTTGGTCAGAGTAAAATTGTAGATAAGTACAAAATAAAATTCTACTGAGAGTTATAACATTAGCTGTCGTTGCAAAATTAATAGCAATCATTTACAATGTTGTTGCTGCAAGTGATTTCGATCTTGATGCAATAATCTTAAGATTGGCAACGTATTAGGCATTAATCCTCAGTAAGTTTGGGTGTGATAATCGTACCTTTGTTTAAACTGAAGCACTTCAAGTTAATACAAATACATTTTGAAAGCTGTCATTTAAAATCGTCGCGTTGAATTTCCAAGATGCTCTGGAGTAGGCGATGATGAAAATTCAATTCCGAATATTGATGTCCTTGTTCTGAATTAATGTTGATTTTATCCTGTTGGTGGAACTTGAGAGAGACTCCGGAATATCGGATAGGCTATAACTTATTAAATCGCACCTCACAGCTGATAATTCAAAGCAATTTCTTGCTGTGAACACTACAGGTTGCCATAGACAAAGAGTACCATAACACAATAAAGAGGCTTAATGAAACATATTTCAATCAGTCATTTTAGAAAGGACTCTAGTCCGAAATCACAACACCAATCAAATCTCCATAAAATGGCCTTATTTCAGGAATGGGACCTTTTGAAATCTTTGAAAAGTGTACAGTTTCCGTACACCTTAATGAATTCATGAAATAACGTCATTTCTAAGGTGTATTCAAGTATGATGAATAAAATAACGTACTATCAAAAATGGACTAGAGCCCTTTATAAAATGATTGATTCACTTATGTTGTTACAGTGAAAAATAAATTGAAATAGGTTGAAACACATAACAATACATGAACGAACGTCAAAAATATGTGAATTAATGTCATGGTCCATCTGTATGATGCCTGAAAATAGTTATAGATGCTTTGAGAGTTGCAGCTGTGAGATTTCTTCAAATATCTTTACAGAAGTCGACTATGGGTAAGAACTGGGATATGGTTCCACGGGCTCCTATCATTAGTCCCATAATGGTGATGGATTCTAGATTATGTTTGTCCTTATAAAATTAATTACCGATTTAAAGATATTATATTTAATGTGTGTGAAATTATTTATATACTTGGGGGACATTAAGAGACTGCACTTGCAGCAATATCAGAGTTGTTTGCATACTTACAAATGTAAGTAGTCTATCGAAATGATAACCGTCCAAATCTTGGATTTAAAATATCGGCATCCTAATCAATTCCAAAATGAAATTAAAAAAAATAATATTCTGCGACAAGATAAAAATTTACTGAAAATAAATAATATACAGTGAATATTATAAAGATGAATAGGGATGGTGATTGATGATGTTCAATGAAGATTTTAAAATGGTTGATGCAATTGTCTGAATATTTAAGTTCATTAAAAGCATCTCGAAGTATTTTACCTATTAACGAGACAGAAATAAATGTCTATGAAGCCAGGCGTGATGAAATCCTATTCTGGGCATATTTATATGTATTATTCTAATTTTCAAAATTAAACGTTTAGTTTTTAATTTTGACATTCCTTGACATTAATTATTCGAGTGTTACTTGCATAATATAGGCTAACAATATTTATTAATAAATTTATTTTCGTTGAAAAACTTAAAACACACAAGTAACTTCAATTTTTTTTTTTTTTTCATTTTAAATAACGCAATTTTTCAAGAAACAACTCGCCTCGCATTATAGTACCTTGTTCAATGTCCGTTCATAAATTAAATATAATCTCTACAATACCAGAATGTACAATACATACATCATCTACATATCAATCGAATCAGAATTATATTATGCTTCATAAAACAAGTTATCTTAAAGTAACTTCTAATGTCCTTGTCTGTTTAATAGAATAAAAAAGAACCGAATACGAACAGAAGTTAAGAACATACAGAGTAGAAGTAATATAACTGTACAGATGGAAGAGGGCAAAAGAATATCTATACTAATAATAAATCTGTAGCCGAAATTTTTCTGGTAATTTTCGATTTTCCAAAAATAATTGGTCCTAACATATATAATTAAT
The DNA here is from genome assembly GCF_040183065.1 of Periplaneta americana. Lineage (NCBI taxonomy): Eukaryota > Metazoa > Arthropoda > Insecta > Blattodea > Blattidae > Periplaneta > Periplaneta americana. The sequence continues at coordinate 168,769,746 of NC_091125.1, read as the reverse complement.
CACCCTGAAACCGAAAATCGATTTTTTGAAATTTTTGTCTGTCTGTCTGTATGTTTGTTACCTTTTCACGCGATAATGACTGAACGGATTTCGATGAAAATTGGAATATAAATTAAGTTCGTTGTAACTTAGATTTTAGGCTAAATGGCATTCAAAATACATTATTTGAAAGGGGGGTTATAAGGGGGCCTGAATTAAATAAATCGAAATATGTCGTTTATTATTGATTTTTGTGAAAAATGTTACATAACAAAAGTTTCTTTAAAAGTAATTTGCGATAAGTTTTATTCCTTGAAAAATTTTGATAGGCCTGATATTTAATGAGATAAATGAGTTTTAAAATTAAAATAACTGCCATCTAAGGCCGTGTAATGAATTAAAAAACAAATTACTTCGTCTATAAGGGGCCTTGGACAGCAACAATCGAAAGCTATGAAAGATAGCCTACAGAAAATGTTTTTGTGTTTGTATGAAGTAATATCGGAAGCTAAATTAACCGATTTGTATAATTAATTATTATTTCACCATTGGAAAGTGTAGTTTCTCTAGATGGACATAATGCTATAATGTTATTACAGTAACTTCTGATATAATATAATATAATATAATATAATATAATATAATATAATATATTATAATACAATATAATACAATACAATACAATATAATTTAATATAATATAATATAATATAATATAATATAATATAATATAATATAATATAATATAATATAATATAATATAATATAATATAATGTAATATAATATAATAATATAATATCATCATCATCAACATCACGGGTTGAGCCGGTAGGCCCGTTCCGTCCCCATTAGAATTGTTCTCTCCAACGAAACCTAGGACGACCAACATTTCTCCTATCCTCTTGGAGCATACTGGAAAGCTTTCTTGGGGATTCGGGGATCCTCCATCCTTTCTAGATGTTCCATCCACCTATTTCGGTGATTTGTTAACTTATGTGTTATTCCCTCTATCCCTAATTCTTTTCTGATATCTTCATTCCTCTTGTGTTGTAATAAAGAATATCCCGCCACTGATCTTAGGAATTTCATTTCTGAGGCTTCTAGTCGTCTTTTGTCTCTTTCTGTTAAGGTCCAAGTCTCTGCTCCGTAAAGTAGTACTGGAAGGGCTACTGTTTTGTAGAGTTTTAACTGTGTTTCTTTCGTTGTTCTTTTTCCTAAGCTCCGTCTAATTGTTCCACATACACCTTGAAATCTATGCATCTTTTCTTCCATATCTCTTTTTTCCATATAAGAAATGTTGCATCCTAAATATTTAAAATTACTAACTTGCTCAATAATATAATATGTAATGTAATATTATATTATATAATTTAAGTTATTTGAAGGGTTCACAACCATAGTGGGCCAAGCGCCATTTACTGAATACGTAGAAAACAAGGGTTAAAATTAAGTTATTACCATAATTCAATGGAAACCTATAACAAGTAAAATAAAGTATACACATTAAATATCAATCTTCATTAAACTATGGTTGCATGTAATAACAATTAAGAAACATATTAAAGGAATTGTCATTGCACCAAATGAGTGTCTCTGGGCCAAAATGATCGCATTTTAATTATTTGGATCCAATTTAAATTAAGTAACATATTAAACGATTTATCCTTCTATCAAACACGAATGTTCCCTGGATCAAATGTCCTATTTTAATTATATAATTACTTTATATTTATTTCTAACGGGTGCAGCGGAGCGCACGGGTACGGCTAGTATTAAAATAAATAAAAAATCTATTATGCATTTTATAAGTGAGTGCATGGTTATTTAGAAAATTGGGCTGAGAGTCTGCATGTTTGGCAACAACGCACCGCTGGTTCCCCTACGAAAACACACATCCACTCTGAGTAGCTGAGTTCCGTCCTTCAGCCACCGCAGTAGTATTGCCAGACTTACTAACGGCAGGAAATAACGGCACGTGTTAAACTTTTTATTTCATTTACAAGAAAACTATCTATATTATTTAAAAACTGCGAAGGGATAAATCATTCCTTAACAGTTTTTCTAACGATGAGAGTAAAAGTCAGAGATCGTACGGATAGCACTTCTCGAGTAAAACAGTGTTTAACTTTTAGGAGGAATTTTTTTCTGAGAAAAGTACTCATTTGGGACTAAAATGATATTAGAAATTTTTGTTGTTCTCTATCCAACGAATAAGCTGCTAAAATCTCCACAGTTACATTACTTCCGCTCTGTATATGCAACTGGAGTAACAGAGCATACACTTAAATGAACTTCAGGATACTGGAGTTACTGTAAACCCTGCAGGCGGAATTACAGAGTGCGGTTAACATCTGCACCTACACCTTACTCTAATTATCAGAATTTTCCAGCTTCTTACTTTAGTTCGAAATATCTCGTGTAACTTCGTCTCAAACAGGGGAACTTCAAGCCAATAAATTATGATAATCCGATATGATTGAAGTGGTAGCATCTTATAACTTATGGCTAGAACTGAGTGTCAGCTCTTGTTTACTTCAAGCGGTAATTTTGCGCCATATTATTACAGGGCTGCTTGGAAATGTCTCATTTGGTCCAAAATTATAACAAGAGTGAGAATAGAACAAGACAAAATGCAGAATATTTAATAATAATAATAATAATAATAATAATAATAATAATAATAATAATGGAAAAAATAAAGTTATTTCCTTTGATTCTCTACATACAACAACAACACACAATAGACAAGATGAAAGTTTCACGCAATTACAGGAAACCTATGAATCCTCTATGGCTTTTCTTTTATTTCTTCATTTTATTATTACTATTATTATTATTATTATTATTATTATTATTAGATAGAGGGTAGCTGCGAATATATTGAATAAGCAGTCGTGAATAGCCGATAAGGGGTGGTCCTCCAGCTTGGTGGTTGGGCGATAGGCTAACAACTCATCACCGTAAAAAAACAGCTTGTTACGAAACCACACAATAAGCGGCTACATTTGGGGAGGCCGAGACGTAGATGGGAGGATAATATTAAAATGGATTTGAGGGAGACGGGATATCAAGATAGAGACTGGATTAATCTTGCACAGGATAGGGACCGATGACGGGCTTATCTCAAGGCGGTAATGAACCTCCGGGTTCCTTAAAACCCCATAATTATTATTATTATTATTATTATTATTATTATATTTCCATGATCATGTGTAATATATTTATACCCATTCATTAAGAATGCTTGGTCTAATTAGATATATAACTTCTTTTTTTTTTCTACTCCGAAGTGTCTATTAATTTTATACTGTACATTGGTTAGATCCAAGCTTGAATATGCTTCTGTTGTATGGAACTCCATTACTTCCACTGACTCGGCTAAATTGGAGAATATTCGAAGAAAATTTATTTCCTTGAGTTCTTATAGATTTTTACCAAATTCCGATGACTATAGATATGAAATTAACTGTAAATATTTTAACTGCTGCAGTTTATTTGCCAGTCCTCAAGATCTTGATTATTTATTTTTTTGTAAAGTCATTAAGGGTGATATTGATTGTGAATCATTCATAAGCGATATCAGTCTTCGTATTCCTGCTAAGGGTTTAAGATTTCATAACATTTTTTATAATAGAAATTTAAAATCTCTCTCTCCGGTTTGCAGATGTATAAAACATGCTAATTTGCATGGATTAAGTTTGGATCCATTTAATGTGTAGTATACACCTTTTGAGTTTATCATAATATATCCTTACTTGTTATTATTGTCAGATATTGCTTTATTTTGTTGCATTTGGTCAAAGATTATTGATGACTATGATATTGATTGTATTCCATCTCACTACCATTTCTATCATTCATTCTCATCATCATTTCTTCTCTTTTGTTTTGTTCTGTATCTTGTGCTAAACTGTAATTGGCCTTGTGCTGTTGTTTTGCACGTTAATATCCTAAATAAATAAATAAATAAATAAATAAATTATTATTATTATTATTAATATTATTATTATTATTATTATTATTATTATTATTATTATTATTATTAAGAAGGTGTACTTTCTTTTTCAAATGTTATATAACTAAATCTACATCAGCTTTAATTATTTTATAACTTACTTCTCTACACAAATATGTAAAATTATTTACATCCCGAAAGTTTTTATCTTCTAGTTTTCAGTGAGTTTTATTTGCAGTATTTAATCTCAATGATTTTGTTTTACGAGTAATGTTCAAGTTCGTCAGTGCTTGCTAAGACAGAGGAAGAGCCGTTTTGTTTGCGCAGCGCAGCTCCGTCTTAACTCTGTCTTGCTTCCAGTGGCCGCCACGGTGTTACTTTGAAATAGGGGCGGCGGTAATGGTCCTCTTGCATACAGCTTCCTTTCACAAGGGGTTTGTACAAGGATTAGCCATCCATTCACTGAAAATTGACTAGAAAATTGACAGCCGCTCATCCCCACTCTCCTCTCTTTATGCGCCGGCTTTATAACCCGGCCCGCCCGTCCGTTCGCCCGCCTGTCTGTCTGTCTGTCCGTCCGTCTGTCTGTCTCCCGAATAATTAGCGCAGTGCCTGCATCCACCACCTTCTTGAGTATTGTTTCACGATGTCGCACGCGCTCTCTGCTCGGCAGCTGATGTGATCAGATCTACGGAGTGCCCAGACCTTTTGTATCTTAATTGTTCAACAAGGAGACATTGTAGCTCATATTGGGATTCAAAGTCTAACAATGGGCTCGATATGCTTACCCAAGACCTTATTTTAGTGATCAGCATGCAAGCTTACGGACAAAACCATCTACAGGGCTGCAAAGTTTCCCATCTAGATAGCAAGGACCAGTCATCGAAATAATCTTTCTGTATAGGCATGTCCACAGCAAACATTAATTGAATTTACATATTCAAATCCCTTTATTATTATTAGTAGTAGTAGTAGTAGTAGTAGTAGTAGTAGTAGTAGTAGTAGTAGTAGTAGTAGTAATAGTAGTAGTAGTAGTAATAGTAGTAGTAGTAGTAGTAGTGCACGGAGATGCATTATCACCTTTACTTTTTAACTTTGCTGTAGAGTATGCCATTAGGAAAGTCCAGGATAACAGAGAGGGTTTGGAATTGAACGGGTTACATCAGCTTCTTGTCTATGCGGATGACGTGAATATGTTAGGAGAAAATCCACAAACGATTAGGGAAAACACGGGAATTTTACTGGAAGAAAGTAAAGAGATAGGTTTGGAAGTAAATCCCGAAAAGACAAAGTATATGATTATATCTCGTGACGAGAATATTGTACGAAATGAAAATATAAAAATTGGAAATTTATCTTTTGAAGAGGTGGAGAAGTTCAAATATCTTGGAGCAACAGTAACAAATATAAATGATACTCGGGAGGAAATTAAACACAGAATAAATATAGGAAATGCCAGTTATTATTTGGTTGAGAAGCTTTTATCATCCAGTCTGCTGTCGAAAAATCTGAAAGTTAGAATTTATAAAACAGTTATATTATCGGCTGTTCTTTATGGTTGTGAAACTTGGACTCTCACTTTGAGAGAGGTACATAGGTTAAGGGTGTTTGAGAATAAGGTGCTTAGGAAAATATTTGGGGCTAAGAGGTAGATGGGAAGATAATATTAAAATGGATTTGAGGGAGGTGGGATATGATGATAGAGACTGGATTAATCTTGCTCAGGATAGGGACCAATGGCGGGCTTATGTGAGGGCGGCAATGAACCTCCGGGTTCCTTAAAAGCCAGTAAGTAAGTACTGTCTCGTTACAGTATCGATAAAAAAACTTTACAGCCAGTCACAAATAACAAAGAGAAATGAAAGTCAAAGATCAATGATTTACGTCACCTTCAGAAACTCCAGGATATTCTGCATCATGCGGTGGTGCCAACTTTAACAATTACATTTAACTACAGTCTCAGTTCTTTTGCTAGTTTCCTCTTATATAACGGGCAGAACATTGATTTGAAGCCTTGATAATGTGATTCGTATTAAAGACAGTAGGTATCTCTAAATCATAACTTAACGAAAGAAAATTACGCTAAAGTTTTAGAGGTGTGACTGAGCATGGCACAACGACATTGATTACACAGTGTGTCTCCAAAATACTGCTACAAATTTTAAGATGTTTCTATACACAAAAATGAAAATCAGTGTCTTAATAATGAGGCATACGTCTTTCTGATATTTTCTTTCAATTAATGCTATATCAAATAATTATGTCGTTGCTTGAGGTCCATGACATTTATTTATCTATTTATTTATTTACTTACTTACTTATTCACTTACTTATTCACTTATTTACTTACTTATTCACTTATTTATTTATGTATTTATTTATTTATTTATTCTGGTGTAGTTAAGGCCATCAGGCCTCCTCTTCCACAACATCAGGAATGCAAATATAATAATAGAAATAAACAGAAAAAAAATACACTATATACAAAGTAAAGCTACACAAGAAATAGAGAGAGACATTGGTGACAGCGAGATTATACTTGGAGAGTTGAATACGAGCATTCGCAATTACCCGACTTTCTGCAGTGCAGTCATCACATACAGTCTACGCATAACATGTTAGCTCTTTTCTTTTCATGTTAACTATTGTATGTGTACCCATCTTAGCATGTGCGATACAACTTTCTTACCACCGTTAACAAAAATTCTTCTGAAGCAATGTTGCTTAAAGGAATTTCACAGATTTAGGCTATTACAGATGTATTTAAGACCTTGTAGAAAATAATAGTAATTAGTAACAGTGTCCTATTTATTCTTCTTGGAGCCAAATTGGTAACTTTTAAAAGTGTGGTGACTATGTTGAAGTTTATGTGTTGTAACGAATGCTTGATTTGTTATGTATGTGAGTCATAGTTATGGGATGCTTGATGTCGTCACAATGTCTTGATTATAGTTTGATTGTGTCTGTGTGATTATTGTGTATTAATTTATGATGTATGGTACGGAAAGCTGCATATTTGTGTTGTTGAGGGCGGCTTTTGGGAAATGTTACATATGTGTGTTTGTTACTGTTTTTGTATGTCTCAAACTGATGCCTGATGTTTGCCCTGCAATCGCAATGCCTAATTTACGGATTGTTTATGTTTTGATGTTTTGTTTAGGCCTACATTGCGTAAGCTAATCTTTTTTTCTTTTCCATTTCTCTTTATGCTTATAGGCTACTTATCTTTTATTTTGTGTAAAACTATAGCCCTAGCATACATATGTAAAATAGGGCTAATCCCCATTGGAGATACAATAATAATTTATTTATTTATTTATTTAGAATATTAACGTGCAAAACAACAGCACAAGGCCAATTACAGTTTAGCACGATACAAAACAGAACAAAACAACAAATGATGATGAGAATGAATGTTACAAAATGGCAATGAGATGAAATACGAACAATATAATAGTCTACATCAATCATAGATCAAATAAAAATTATAAAATCATAAATTAGTACAATAAGATAATTGAAATAATGGAATAGTCTACCTTAATTGACCAAATGCAAGAGAAAAAAAAATGGACAAATAATTATTAAAATTAGATCAGTGAGGAAAAAACTCAGATATACTACACATTAAATGGATCCAAGTTGAATCCATGCAAATTAGCATATTTAATGCATCTGCAGACCGGAGAGAGAGATTTAGGATTCTTATTATAAAACAATTTATGAAATCTTAAACCATTAGCTGGAATACGAAGACTGATATTGCTTATGAAAGATTCACAATCAATATCACCCTTAATGACTTTACAAAAAAATAAATAATCAAGATCCTGACGTCTGGTGAACAAACTACCGCAATTGAAATATTTGCATTTAATCTCATAGTTATAATCGGAATTTGGTAAAAATCTATAAGAACACAAGGAAATAAATTTTCTTTGAATATTCTCCAATTTAGCCGAGTCAGTGGAAGTAATGGAGTTCCATACAACAGATGCATATTCAAGCTTGGATCTAACCAATAATAACCAATAATAATAATAATAATAATAATAATAATAATAATAATAATAATAATAATAATATTGTATGTGTAACAGGCATTAATTCTCTTGTTCTATCGTTTCGTATTCGATGTCTTCTATTGAACGTTCGGCTCGGCTCCCAGATGGGAACACGCGCATCAGACATGCTTGTAGTAATAATAAATCGGTGACCACACATACATGGCGTCTGCCACGCTCAAGGCCAGGGAACAGTCGTGCATCAAACTATAGGGAAATAGTGGATAACATGTTGCTGGTTTATCATCAAATGGGGTGCAGTATGTCATTGAAGATATACTTTCTCCACTCTCATTTGGACTTTTTCCCTGAAAACTGTGGTGCAGTTTATGATTAACATGGAGAGCGCTTTCACCAGACAATTTCAACATTCGAAAGACGATACAAGGGTAAATGGAGTACATCCATGTTAGCTGATTATTGCTGGTTGATGATGAGGGATGCTCCTGAGGTCCAGAATAGCAGACAAGCTAAAAGTAGACGTCTGTAATAATAATAATAATAATAATAATAATAATAATAATAATAATAATAATAATAATAATAATAATAATAATGAAGTTAATACTTACTTACTGGCTTTTAAGGAACCCGGAGGTTCATTGCCGCCCTCACATAAGCCCGCCATTGGTCCCTATCCTGAGTAAAATTAATCCAGTCTCTACCATCATATCCCACCTCCCTCAAATCCATTTTAATATTATCTTCCCACCTACGTCTCGGCCTCCCTAAAGGTCTTTTTCCCTCCGGTCTCCCAACTAACACTCTATATGCATTTCTGGATTTGCCCATACTTGCTACATGACCTGCCCATCTCAAACGTCTGGATTTTATGTTCCTAATTATGTCAGGTGAAGAATACAATGCGTGAAGCTCTGCCTCCATTTTCCTGTAACTTCATCCCGCTTAGCCCCAAATATTTTCCTAAGCACCTTATTCTCAAACACCCTTAATCTCTGTTCCTCTCTCAAAGTGAGAGTCCAAGTTTCACAACCATACAGAACCGGTAATATAACTGTTTTATAAATTCTAAGTTTCATATTTTTTGACAGAAGACTAGATGACAAAAGCTTCTCAACCGAATAATAACACGCATTTCCCATATTTATTCTGCGTTTAATTTCCTCCCGAGTGTCATTTATATTTGTTACTGTTGCTCCAAGATATTTGAATTTTTCCACCTCTTCGAAGGATAAATCTCCAATTTTTATAGTTATATTTCGTACAATATTCTGGTCACGAGACATAATCATATACTTAATCTTTTCGGGATTTACTTCCAACCCTATCGCTTTACTTGCTTCAACTAGAATTTCCGCGTTTTCCCTAATCGTTTGTGGATTTTCTCCTAACATATTCATGTCATCCGCATAGACAAGAAGCTGATGTAACCCGTTCAATTCCAAACCCTGCCTGTTATCCTGAACTTTCCTAATGGCATATTCTAGAGCGAAGTTAAAAGTAAAGGTGATAGTGCATCTCCCTGCTTTAGCCCGCAGTGAATTGGAAAAGCATCAGATAGAAACTGACCTATACGGACTCTGCAGTAAGTTTCACTAAGACACATTTTAATTAATCGAACTAGTTTCTTGGGAATACCAAATTCAATAAGAATATTATATAAAACTTCTCTCCTAACCGAGTCATACGCCTTTTTGAAATCTATGAATAACTGATGTACTGTACCCTTATACTCCCATTTTTTCTCCAATATCTGTCGAATAATAATAATAATAATAATAATAATAATAATAATAATAATAATAATAATAATAATAATAATAGCTAAGCCCAGCCGAATATGTTTAGGAAAATACAATTCTTTTACTATTGATTTCTTTCCCAAATTGCAAGAAAACTAGACCTCAGCTGACAGCTTTATTGCCACATTCATATTCAGCACGAAAAAATACATTGAATTCCAGTGTTTTCGTTTTAGTAACAAAAAAAGTTAAATTTTGTTGTCCAGAGTAATTAGAAACATTAAATCCAGACGTTTGGGATGAGCAGGGCATGTAGCAAGTATGGGCGAATCCAGAAATGCATATAGAGTGTTAGTTGGAAGGCCGGGGGGAAAAGACTTTTGGGGAGGTCGAGACGTAGATTGGAGGATAAAATTAAAATGAATTTGAGTGAAGTGGGATATGATGATAATCTTGCTCAGGATAGGGACTGATGGCGGGCTTATGTGAGGGCAGCAATGAACCTCCGTATTCTCTAAGATAGATAGATAGATAGATAAAACTTTATTGTCGATGGCATAATGTATGCATAGACATGGTCAAATATATACAATTACAATTTAATGTAAAATAAGTCAAATAAAAAAAAAAAACATTATTCATTTCAACGGCCCATGCGTGCATCCTCAAGACTTTAGGGACACAATTTTATTAATTTCGTTTTTATATAATTCTTAAATTTCAGAGAATTTTTTGTATATTTGATGTCATCAGGCAAACTGTTGTATATTTTAATACCAAAGACCATATATGTTCTACTAGTGTTTGTAAGGTGGTGAACTGGAATAGTTAAAGTATTTTTGTTACGAGTGTCGTAGGTATGGAAATCACAATTTTGATGAAAATCAGACAGATTTTTATAAATTAGTAGTAAAACATTAAAAATGTATAAACCATAAAGAGTAAGAATATTATATTGTAAAAAATGTTCCCTACAAGAGGTCCTACTGTCAACACCCGCTATGCATCTGACAATACGCTTTTGAGCAATAAATATATCATTCAGCATGGTTCCAGATCCGCAAAAACAAATACCATATGAAAGCCTAGACTCGACGTGTGCGAAATAATAAGACATTAATACATCGTGATTTATTATCGTCCTCAAAATTCTGATTTGATAACAAATGCTATTGAGCTTAGAAATTAAACTTGTGCAATGGGGTCTCCAAGACAAACAATCATCAAATGTAACGCCCAAGAATTTAGTAGTTTCCCATTTACATAAGTATTGATCTTGAATAGAAATATTGATGTCCTTCAAATTTCGCTTTTGAGAATTGTGAAAGTAAATATATCCGGTCTTATTAACATTTAAGTGAAGCAGATTGCTATCAAACCATGTTTTGAGATCTTTTAACAGGTCACAACAGGTTGTCTCTAAATCCAGTTCCTCTCCATCTTTTACAATGACAGAAGTATCATCAGCATACATACACATAAAATTATTTCTTACATACATGGGTAAATCGTTTACATATAAAAGAAACAATACAGGGCCCAGAACAGAGCCCTGAGGAACACCCACATCAATATGTACATTCTTGGATCTATATTTATGTGTAAAATTATTTATTTTATGATCCTTGTGTAGTATTTCCACATATTGATATCTGTTTTGAAGATAAGAGGCAAACCATTTTAAAACTATCCCACGAATACCATATCTTTCAAGCTTAGCCAGAAGAAGGTTATGATTCACACAGTCGAAAGCTCTGCTAAGATCGCAAAAAACTCCAACAGGAGGCTTACCATTATCAAGAGCAGACGTAATTTCATTGAATACGCTATAGATTGCAGTATTGGTGGACTTAAGTAAAAGCCGTAAGTAAGCAAGGAAGGGGACAGATTAGTATTAAACATAAAAGTGAAGTTGGTAGATCAGAATCTGCTAGTGACAATTTCATGTCAAAGCTGTAAAGACATTACTGGAGGAGAACCTCTCCTGGAGGAATGTAGACTATCGAAAGAAGTTGGAATTGTTCCTTATACAATCCTCATTCTACATACTTAAAAAATTAAACTTGAGGAAAATCTGCGTCGAAGTCTCTTGAATACCAATGCCATTATGCTTCGAGATAGTGCTCCTTGTCACGGGGTTGTTCAAGTGGTTAGTTTACGGAAATGCTAGAGCATCCTCGGTATTCTTCGGGTATCAGCCCCTGGAACTATACTGTTTTCGCTGTAAGAAAAATCCTAATATAAACATAAGCACGTTGCTGTCATACCCGTGATTGCTTCCAGTCGAAACACTCACATGGCGCAGGAAAACATAGTTCGTGTTTGGAAACCATAATCTTGTATTATTTGAAAATAAAAGTTATTGAATTCTAGTTGTTAAATACGATTAAACATTTAACTTCACTCATATGTAAAACGCTATGTAAAAGAAAAGCTACTTTTATTTTTGTTATGTAGTATGAACGCGGATGAATACCAACAGTAATACCGAGGTAGTCTGTTCTTGTAACCAGCTGGCGTCACTTGAGGTCGTAGTTGTTCACGTAAGCACGTGGTACTGAAATATGGCTTCTGCATCCTCAACTGTCCGTTGGGAAGGCATAAGACTTAAAAGAAATTTAATTACAGTAATTATAAAGTAAATGTTTCCTAAGCAAACGAATGCATAGTAGTGAGGTTAGGTCTACTTGAGTAACGGGAAATGTTCAACATGAAACAGAATGTACAACAATAGGCGGGAACACGTACTAAGAATCTATGGCGCCAAACAGCGGCCAATGAAGCCTCACTTCAGTCACGTGCTACTGTTTACATTAGCATTTTTCTTACAGCGAAAAGATTATACGATCTTTTCCCCAATATGAAAGAACCACTGAGAAAGGTACGCTTTAGAAATATAATAATAATAATAATAATAATAATAATGATTTATTTTAGCTGGCAGAGTTAAGGCCGTAAGGCCTTCTCTTCCACTCAACCAGCAAAAAGTGTATATACATATGCATGAACTTAAAAGAATCCAACAATTTGATTTAGATGAGAGTTACATGTACCGTATACAAAAGTTATTTACAAATTAAACAACAAAATACTATGAATTATTAATTAAACACTGAAATAAACTGTGTAGCAGAATTAAACTAAAATACATAGAATGTTAATATATTTCAAATAATATTAGATAATAGAAAGAGATTATTACGAGACAATTAAAATACAGCACAATCAGGATGATGTCTAAAGAAAAAAGTAACAATGTAGTCAGTGATAGTTTAAATCAGTATGATTGGAGTGAAATGCTAATAAGGTTATCTTTTAAGCTGTTCTTAAAGGTGTTTATTGTCTTGCAGCCCCTAATACTTTGTGACAAGGAATTCCATTGACGCGAGGTGGATATTGTAAAAGATGATGAATAACAAGATGTTCTATGAAGAGGTATACTTAGTGTGCCACAGATAAGTGATCTGGTATTTACGTCGTGGTTAGAGTATAGATAAGAGAAACGAGACGAAAGGTAATTTGGTGTTGAAGTGTGCAGAATTCGAAAGAGTAAAGACAAAGAGTGTAAAGTTCTACGTTCTTTAAGTCGGAGCCACGAGAGACTTGCGAAGGACGGTGATATGTGATCATACCGTCGGATGTTGCACACGCATCTGACGCACATATTCTGAGCTCGCTGTAACTTGACTGACAGTTCAGAACTTAGGTCACTTAACAAAACGTCACAATAATCGAAGTGCGGCGTTACTAGGGTTTGCACTAGGGTAAGTTTTAGTTGCTGGGGCAAGAAGTTTCTCAAGCGACTCAAACAGTGAATGGAGGAACAGATTTTTTTTATCGTTTCTTTAACTTGAAAATTCCAACTTAGATTATTATCAAAAAAGAAGCCAAGATTTTTTACGACAGATGAATAAGGGATTAGCGTGTTGTTAAGGGTAACAACTGAAAGATTACTGTTATTAAGGGAGTTAAGTAAATATACAGGCCATTATAACAGCTGTAGAGCAAAGTGACGTAGAAGACATCCGTCGTCTTGCAGAGGTGTGGTGATACTGGAGGAGATTGTTTTTCAAAACTGTGAATATGTCAATTGTGAATTAATAAGTTTTTATTTTTAATTAAATTGTTACCATTAATTTTCGAATGGTCCATGTAGAATATTTTCTTATTTACACAGATTTTTTTTTGTTTACATTTAATCTTTTCAGTACAGTACATATCATATTCTTGCTTGTAAGACTTTTTGACGGGGCATTCGGCCTCATGATCACGTTAAGTTCCACTAATAGTCTGTTTACCTCGAGATCATCTAAGTCAGCGTTTCTCAAACTTTTTGAAGTGGGGGCCACTTTTTTAAGTCAGACCACCTTACTCTTGTCCCCTTCGTAAGCAAATTTATCATTTTTGTAGCATATTTATACTTCTATTTTAAAATAGAATTAATTAATTATAATACTTTTCTAATCAAATTTTTTCTAGTTAATCACAAGTAACTTATAACAAATTCTGTGCATTGTTGATGCATCGCTTGCCTGCTAGCAGTTAGTTGTTTGTAATCCTTCTTATGTGGTACACGCTAGTAGTTGTTCGTGTCTCTGTTAAATAGTACCCATTATAAATAATGGAAAACTGGCTTCGATCCGGATCTTTGAAAAGAAAGGAACAAGATACGCTTCATTTAGACAGTGCTAATAGTTCCGAAGCTGTGTGTGTGGAGAAATATATTAATTATAGTGCCATTAAAAATATATCTAGTCCTAGTGATAGCTATTCAAAGAAAAAATATTATCGCAAATATGACAAGAGTTATTTGGAACTTGGATTTAAATGATGTGGCAATGAGAGTGAACCAAAACCTCGGTGCGTTGTTTGTTACGAAGTGCTTTCAAACGAGTGTATGAAACCCGCGAAATTGAAACGGCACTTAGAGACGAATCACGCAAGTGTAGAAAGTAAACCTGTCGGATTTTAAAATAGGCGGAGTCTAAAATTTCTTATATCGTCATCTGGAAAACAATTCAAAAAAATTAATGGAGAAACATGCCCGATTTTCAACAAGTAAAGATGCAATTTGGCACGTTCTATTATTGGTGTACGACGTACAGTACGTGCCCATTACTGGGTGTCGGCAAAACTATTAAGAAAGTCATCAATACAGGAAAAGGTTCGCTACTTTGGTCCTCTGTTATGAATTCGGGTAGTCCCTGGCTGGGTTACAGGCTCGGCACCAGATATGCAGGGAAAAGATGGCGAGAAACGCCATGTTTATAGTGCTTTAAATCCCTCTTTTTGTTGCTGAGAGTAGAGTGGGAAATGGGTAGACGAGTGGGGTAATAAATTTCATAAAATATTACTGCTGGGAGAAAAAGTGAAAGGTGATTGCTATGTGTCATTTCCAAACTCTGAGATTTTCAGCTATAGTGTGATACGCAATTCGTTTGAATTTTATTTTTTCTTGTCTTTTTTGAAGGACCACAAGGGCAGAACTCGAAGACCACAGGTGGTCCGCGGATAGTTTGAGAAACGCTGATCCAAGTCTATGTGGAATGTTCTGTGTTTCAGCTTTCACCAGTAACATTTTCAGACAACTGGTGATCGTGGTCGGTGCATTTTCCTGAACAACCCTCACATAAGCCTCGTTCTCGAATGACACCGCCATTGGCTCAACCTACCACAGAAGAGTGACGTCACAACAACGAAACGAAAAAAAAAAAAAAAAGAACAACCGCATAAAATCCTTTTCCGCCCCATGAGAAATAATCGCCACATGCAGCGAGTGACACGTTCATTTGTTTAGCTTATCACCGCCACCGCGAGCACTATTGAAAAGTTTTCCCAAATGGATGTAAAGTTATTTTGGTGCGATAATGATCAAGTTTCGCTGCGAACGTCGGATTTGCATCAATCGCCCAATTAGCAGAGCCGTATGTATCCGTGTCACACGTCCGCGCCGCTGTCATTATCACGTGCTATTGTTATATATTTATTTTTAACGCGGTTTCCAGCGCACTTTTCGCCCGTTTTTTATCTGCTGCCGTCCCCGGTGATTGACTGGTGCGCGTGATTTCCGACAGGCGGGCCTGAATAATGAAACACGTCTCTTCACTGCTGATGGATCACCCGACCCGGAGCTCGCAGCGCCGCGCCGAGCCGACTGACTGACAACCGACAGTGCATACCTGCGGCCGCGACCAGGATCTTCACGTTCGCCAACTATATATTGTGTAGGCCTACTTGAAAATAAGGCGTGATTTGCACGATAGTATAGAGTAACGAACTTTCAAAAATATTGTTAAGCTATCAAACCGCAAGATTCGGAATATCGGAAAATTATTTCTCTATAATGAAGAAGACTAATAATTATGCCATATTTGCTATACTCACTTGCAGACGTGAATGTCAAATTTGTTGATGAAGAATTCTACGAGGCGCATCCAGAAAGTAAGTTTCCCTATTAAAAAAAAACACACACTTTCAGGAAAACATTTATTGGCAACAAGTACAGCAATATTTCAGCTATTTTTCAACATAGCCACCATCAGAATTGAGACACTTGTCGTATCGTGGGATCAACTTTTGTATCCCTCTGTCGTAGAACTCTGCCGCCTGTGAATGCAACCAGCGTGTGACAGACGTCTTCAGCTCTTCGTCGTTGCCAAAACGCTCACCGGGGGACAGGAATTTCTTGAGGTGCAAGAAAACGTGAAAATCGCTGGGAGCAAGATCAGGACTGTAGGGTGGATGATCAAACAACTCCCAGCCAAATTCCGTCAAAACAGCTGCTGTGCGCCGAGCCGTATGTGGACGAGCATTGTCATGGAGGAGCATAACACCTGCAGTAAGCATTCCACGCCTCTTGTTTTGAATGCCACGTCGCAATTTTCGCAGTGTTTCACAGTAACGATTAGCGTTCACTGTTGGAAGGAAGTTAATGAGCAGAATGCCCTTCCTGTCCCAGAACACCGTGCACATCACTTCCGTACCGACAGCGTCTGTTTGAATTTCGTCCTGACCGGAGATCCACTATGCTGTCAATGCATTGGCTGCTGCTTGGTTTCCGGGGTGAAGTAAAGTGCGAAATCCAAGTCTCATCGCCTGTGACGATCCTGTCGAGGAACTCGTCGCCGTCATCGTGATACCGTAGCAGAAATGTCAGTGCTGCTCCTAAACGTTGAATTTTGTGTTCGGGTGTCAGGTTTTTCGGCACTCACCTGGCACACACTTTTTTGAACAGCAGGTGCTTAGTGACAATCTCATGCAACAAGGATCGCGATATCTGCGGAAAATGGCTGCTCAGCTCCGTAATCGTGAAGCGACGGTTCTCCATGATGCACTGCCGCACCAGCTCAACACGATCATCATTGGTGAGGGACGGTCGCCCACTGCGCTCTTCATCATAGACACTTTGACGACCTTCGAAAAACTGCCTACACCAGCGACGCACCATCTGCTTACTCATGATGTTCGGCCCATAGACCTGACAGAGTTGCCGATGAATTTCAATTGGCGCAATGCTTTGTGCATTAAAGAACTTTATTACCAACCGAACCTCGCAGGCGGCGGGAGAAGGAAAAAGAGCTTCCATTTCGGACCACTGCTGCCACGCTACTAGCACCAGGCGGGACCTGTCCGGCTGGCATATGATTGATACGTCATAGATCTGTTACGCATGCGCAATTGACACGGCTAATTACGTTTACTTTCAAGGGAAAAAATCGGGAAACTTACTTTCTGGATGCGCCTCGTATATTAGAAGATGCATCACTTCCCCAAAAGAGACATGGGGTTTCTCTTACATACACAGAGCTAGGGGGAATAGGAATCACTGCAATAATTAATTGGTGTCAATGGTTGAACTCGAGCAAGAAAGTTGAAGAAAAATGAAAGGTGAAATTGAAAAGCGAAAGTACAGGGATAATAAGAGGAAAAGTATTAAATATAGAGAAATAAGAAGACGAGAAGCAAAGAAGTAATAGAATAAGTGCAAGTGTAATATACATGTAAGTTAAGTAAGGCACATATTCTTCAAATCTGTCACGTTCACCTTCTTTAACCAAATTTGGGAGTCACTGAATGAAATATTCAAGAGATAAATATAAAATATTTTTCCCGTGTGAAATATCTAGGCCTACAACTTCTGCATGCTTAATAAATTAATCCTCAATTGGAAATTTCTTTGCACATTTTTTCTCCTCTTTTGGGAAGAAATATGTTTTCCGTGATAATTTTGTTTTTCCGTAATAATTTTCCCTTTGGTCGTAATGCCGTAGTAGTGGGGGAAGAATTTGTAATAATTACGGGAAGTCCATAATAATTGACACTCTGGCGGAGAAGTAATAAGAGGGAAGTACAAAAATAATATGAGACTACAGTAGTAATCTGAGAAGAATAGAAGTCATACGAAGAGAAGAATGTAAATTGGCTAATATGAGGAGAAGAATATAAGTAATATGAGAAGTATGGAGTAAACCGAGGCGGAGTATAGGAGTAATATGAGAAATGTAGTAATATGAGGAGAAGTACAGAAGTACCTAAAGTATGTAAGTAATATGAGAAGTAAAGAAATAATGAGAAGTATGCAAATCAAGATTTCAGGTATAACTCCCTGTAAAGTCGATTTGAATAATTTCGAGGGGAAAAATTGTTCCCGAGCCGGGTATCGAACCCGGGACCTTTGGTTTAACGTACCAACGCTCTACCACTGAGCTACCCGGGAACTCTAACCGACACCGATCCAATTTTTCCCTCTATATCCACAGACCTCAAAGTGGGCTGACAACAGTCAAGCAACCAACTTCGAGTGCACACTAACTCTGTGTGACTTAAATTGTGGTTTTCTGTTAACGAACAGTGACGTGTATTATGCAAATCAAAATTTCAGGTATATCTCCCTGTAAAGTTGATTTGAATAATTTCGAGGGGAAAAATTGTTCCGGAGCCGAGTATCAAACCCGGGACCTTTGGTTTAACGTACCAACGCTCTACCACTGAGCTACCCGGGAACTCTAACCGACACCGATCCAATTTTTCCCTCTATATCCACAGACCTCAAAGTGGGCTGACAACAGTCAAGCAACCAACTTCGAGTGCACACTAACTCTGTGTTACTTAAATTGTGGTTTTCTGTTAACGAACAGTGATGTGTATTATGCAAATCAAGATTTCAGGTATAACTCCCTGTAAAGTTGATTTGAATAATTTCGAGGGGAAAAATTGTTCCGGAGCCGGGTATCGAACCCGGAACCTTTGGTTTAACGTACCAACGCTCTACCACTGAGCTACCCGGGAACTCTAACCGACACCGATCCAATTTTTCCCTCTATATCCACAATGAGAAGTAAATAAATAATTTGAAAATAAAGAAACAATATGAGAAGTAAAGAAACAATATGAGAAGGAAAGAAACATTATGGGAAGTAAAAAAATGACATGAGAAGTAAAGAAATAATTGAGAAGTACAGGAATAATATGAGAAGCGCAAAAGTAATATGAGGAGTATAATAGAAGTAATGTGACAAGAAGAGAAGTAATAAGAAAAAAATAATAGAAATAAAATAGAAATAAAAATAGAAGTAATATGAGAAGAAGAATAGAATTAATATGAGATGAATAGAAATAAATGAGAATAAAAGAAGTAATATGAGAAGTAGGTTATAGGAATAATATGAGAAGTATACGAGTAAATGAGAAGTATAGAAAGCAGGTAATGTGAGAACTATAGAAGTAATATGAATACGTAAATAATATGAGAAATGAAGAAATAATATGAGAAATACAGGAATAATAAAAGAAGTACAGGAATAATATGAAAAGTACAGAAGTAATATGAGAAGAATAGAAACAATGTAAGTACTGAAATAATTACAGTAGAGGAAAAAGTATCATAGAAGAATAAAAATAAAATTTAAGACATAGACGGAAGAAGTACAGAAACAGAAAGAAGATGAGTATGAAGGATTAAAGGTAGACAAGAAGAAAAGAAATGTTATTACTAAGGAAAGATGTTTCAAAATAAAGAAACCAATAATAGGAAAGGGGACCGAAAACGAAAAATTGCATAATAGAAGAAAACAGAACAAGTCAAACAGCAAAAATAAGTAAGACGAGGAGTTGAACAAAAGATGATGACAAAAAGCGAAATTACTGGTAAAATTAAAGATAATGCTGGAAAATCAAGAACATTTCACTCTGCTATATTTTTAACATGCAAAGGTATAAGATAAATTACACTTACTGTTAAATAGTTCCGCCAAGCGGCTAAGGCGTACAGGTTCAGAAGGCACGACGTGACGTCAAATCCCGTATACTGTCTTTATGTCTGTCCATCTTTAATGTGACATCTTGTACAGTCTTAAATGAAGACCTCGAACTAGTGTCTCACTCTATGCGAGTTAGTTGGAAAAAGTTCTCTTACATATTTAATAAATGACAGATAAGTTACTCTGATTAACCTCTTATTACGAGAGTGACAGTCACACTCTATCATAGCAGTGCATTCATAGGCATGTTCTAAAACAAAACAAAAATTGAAATTCCTTAATTAGACTCAAAGAGTGTTCTCACTCCTATATCGTATTTGCAAGGACGGAGCGTAATGGACCAGGGTGTGGCATAGGCTATACTGTGCGAAGCTACTGATCCGTAGCCCAGAGCTGAGAGATGCACCGTCATTAATTCAACTGAAATGGACGCAGACAGTGTTTGAAGTGTTCTGTGTAACATAATAATTATATATCCAGGCACATATGTATGTCTATAGTACGTGTGTACGTACCTACTTGTGTGTAAGTCCGAATTAATATCGGTGTACCTGTGAACATAGGTTCACTTGTGTGTGCGTGAGTATGTCTGAATAGTTGTGAATTAAGTATACATACGTATACACATAGGTATAGTGATGTACGTGTGAATTATCGTAGGATATGTGTACGCATATGTGTTTATGTATGTGTGAGTGTACAAGCACGTTTCTACGAAGGTACACCTGAATACATGAGTGTTGTTTAGTCACCTATCCGAAGACAGGTCAGAATTTTTAAGATTGTGGGAAAGATTTTTGCTAAACATGTGCAAAAATCACACTCTTGAAAATAAAAGAATGAAGTGTAAATTTTCTATTAACTTGTACTCAAGTTAAAACACTTATAACAACAACAACAATAACAATAATAATAATAATAATAATAATAATAATAATAATAATAATAATAATAATAATAGTAATGCTGGAACAGGAATTAGTGACATTGTTAGCTTTTACATATCTCATGGTACCTCTGACTGCGGTTGTAGCTGATATTTACATCTATTATAAGGCAGTTCCTCTCAATTGACGATATGTATCAGAGGAAGAACTATTGTTTGTATGAATCTGAAGTCTGACAAGTGTAACATGTAGCTAGTCGGCGATGTATGCAATGGAGGGGGAAAGAAACTGGCCACCCTACCCCATTATCTCCTGGCCTAGTTATCTCATAAGTGGTGCCTTCTTGGTATTGCTTGTGAGGTTCAGACTGTCTTCGGAGAGTTGACTAAACAACAACAACAACATGTATGTGTGCGTGTAAATTAATATACAGATGTGCGTGTGTGTAGGCTACATATAGGTGCTCGTGTATACATAAGTGTATATGAATTATTGTATGTGAACATATTATTATGTACGTATATTTTGTAAATTTGTAGTGTTTTCTGTATCGCAGTTTTACTCCTGTTTGAATGTTAGAGAATGTTGTAGTATGGCCTGAACTCTGCCAGGTTAAATAAACAATTATTATTATTATTATTATTATTATTATTATTATTATTGTTAATTATATTATTATTATTATTATTATTATTATTATTATTATTATTTAAGAAATATGTGCGCTGAGTTAATACATGTGCACATGTGTATATAGAGTAGGTACATCCGTAAACATTGTGTGTGTGTCTTATATACGTATGTGTAAGTGTGAGCCAGTATGTGTGCAAGTGTGTACATGTGTACACTTATGTTTACGTATGAATTACCGTGTCTGTAGTTGATTGTGCGTGTCAATCAATAATATTATGTGCATGTGTCTACATATCCTCACGTGTATATATGTGTATTAATGTGAATTAATGTAAATGTTATGTTTTATTTAACGACGCTCGCAACTGCAGAGGTTATATCAGCGTCGCCGGATGTGCCGGAATTTTGTCCCGCAGCAATTCTTTTACATGCTAGTAAATCTACTGACATGAGCCTATCGCATTTAAGCACACTTAAATACCATCGACCTGTCCCGGGATCGAACCCGCAACCTTGGGCATAGAAGGCCAGCGCTATACCAACTCGCCAACCAGGTCGACGAATTAATGTAATATGTGCATATGTGTACATAGGTGCACATGTAAACATATGTGTACGTTTGAATTATTTTAAGTGTTATTGTCATTAATATATTTGCATATATATATATATATATATATATATATATATATATATACATATATACATATACTGTATATAAGTTAGCATAGGTACTACAAGTGTTTCAATATGAGTGTGTAAATTATTGTATTGTACATGCACGTACAGTTTGTGCGAGTGTGAGTAAATGTATGCGAACGTGTAACTTAAGTGGGTTCAAAATTATGTACACATGTATATGTGTGTAATATGTGTATACATGTGAATTAATATATGGGTATTCAATTAATTATGAGTACGGTCTACGTATACTAGGTGCTTAAGTATTTGTGTGTATGTACTATACGTATATATGCATTTAAGCACCCAGGTGCATATTGAGTACTTGGTTGAAGTGCTCCTTCGACTAGACATTTAACGGATTCAAAAATTTTCACTCGCATTGAAGCCACTAAAGTAAGAGGTATAAATTCCAGCTCATTCTTCCACAGATTGTAAAGACTCATTTTCCTTCCATGCGAACTAGGGAATTGTCCTTGCTTTGTGTTTGTACTGTACTGTCTTAAACGGTAGCCTTACAAAATTCTGATCACATGGGCAGCAAGTTCCTCACTTTAGTTACAAATGTAGTCATCCAGGAGAAAATATCGATAAATAATGATGAAACATTCGAAATGAGGCAGGAGAATAAGAGGACAGCTTCAAATACTTGGTGTGTACTATTAGTAACATGATCTGCTGCCAGGAAGTCAAAAGGAGGATAAAGAAAGCTTTATCTGAGCATCTTCTGCGGACCTCTGGAAAAATAACTAAGGAAGAGACTAGTGACGTACTTTGTGTGGAGTGTAGAATTGTATGGGGCAGAAACATGGACGTTAAGACGAAGTGAAGAGAAACTACTAGAAGCATTTCAAATGTTGATGTGGAGAAGAAAGCGTGTGAAATAGACGAACAAAATAAGAAACTAGGCTGTGTTGGAAAGACTGGGTGAAGAAAGAATAATGCTGAAACTGACCAGAAGAAAAAAAAGGAACTGTCTTGGTCAATGGCTAAGATGAAACTGCCTACTGGAGGATGCATTGGAAGGAATGGTAAACGGAAGAAAATTTCGGGGCAGAATAAGATATCAGATGGCAGACAACTTGGATTGTACACCTGTCAAAAAAAAAAGTGGCCGCACTCGTGAACAGCGAATATTTTCAAAGTCCACTTCGGGTCGCTGCGATGTTACACGATGCATGTGCTTGTACAAGCAGTTCCGGAACTATGAAAGTGTTCCATATCTGCTCCTCGCAGACCAGCGGTAGAGTGCTTGTTTAATGATTCTCAAAGGTTCTGGGTTCGCGCCTTCTTCAAGTTTTCATTTTATTTTTTAATCGTTCTTTAGCGATGTAAATGATATTCAAATTATCATTTATATCCAGTTATCGTTCTTGATGGATATCACGTTATTTATATTTTGTTATCGTTCTTTAGAGATATGAATAAAATTCAAGTCATCATTTGTATTCTATTATCGTTTTATAACGATATAAATAATAATTATTACTGTTGTAGCTATAGTATCTCCAATGGGGGTTAGCCCTATTTTACATATGTATGTTAGGGCTATAGTTTTATACACAAAAAAGATAAGCATAAAGAGAAATGGAAAAGAAAATTAAATTAGCTTACGCGATGTAAACAAAACATAAACAATCCGTAAATTAGGCATTGCGATTGCAAAACAAATATCAGTTATCAATTTGAAACATACAAAAACATTAACAACACACATACGTAACACTTCTATAACACAAATATGCAGCTTTCCGTACCATACATCATAAATTAATACACAATAGTCACACAAACACAATCAAACTATAATTACGACATTGCGACGACATCAAGCATCCCATAACTGACTCACATACATAACAAATCAAGCATCCGTTGCAACACATACACTTCAACATAGTAACCACCAGTGGCGGCTCGTGGGTATTGACTTAAGGGGGGCTGCATACAAAAATAAACCAAGCAACTTACTTAATTTAAAGATTAATTCCATGCGCCTTGTCTTGTAAGTTGTGTTTAAATGAGGCAGGCTAATCTCAGTAGATTTACTGGCATTTAAAAGAATCCTGCGGGACAAAATTCCGGCACACCGGCGACGTTGATATAAACCCTGCAGTTGCGAGTGTAGTTAAATAAATCATAATTTAATTTTTTATATGCAGATTTGAACCTTAGAAATATCTAACTGGCGATGTTGTAGTTGGTTGTAGTATATATATATATATATATATATATATATATATATATATATATATACATACATACATACATACATACATACATATATGATACATCAATAAATGAAAAAAATAACTGAGCCAGAAATTGAATTCAGGATATTCAAGAGTACGCACCAGGGCGCTTGCCTCATTTATTGTGATGTTAAATTTTTCAGATTCCATTATGGTTTGAAAACATTCTAGCAATGGCTCCTTCTTCTCATGAACAACATTTACTGTTCTTATTTTAAATTCATCTTGTTGCCCCAGCTGATGGAATTGCCTTTGAAACAAATTAATCTAATACAGACTGTGTGGAGATCGAGAGAAGAAAGCAGGGATACTGGATAAATTAGCAAAAAATATGCGAGCCTTTGTATTTTGTTTAGGGGCTCTTTCCATTATGAGATTCAACTGATGGGCACTTAATTTCACATTTGTCCTGAATTGTTAAGGTACTGAACTGAATAGACTGTAAATATTGTACAGAATTAAACATTGCCGCACTTGTTATACTCACAACGTTGAAGAAAACGTATTTAAAACTGCGCGCTACTGATAAACTGCTGCAAATTTTGCAGCACCTGGAAACTCTGGATTCATGGCAAGGGGCAGCAGGGCGGAGGGGTAAAACTAACGCGCAAAACATCCGAGACGAGACTGGCAGCTCCAGGGGAGGAAGTGGCTTCACCAATCCGTCCTTGTCTCTGGTTTCGCTCTGGCAGCACCAGGGGAGGAAGCGACTTCACTAACGATTGCGTGCATGTCATTGAGAGCTATTTTTTTTAATTCGAGCCGCTAAATAGAGACTGTATAATAAATGTATTTCACAACATAAAACGAGACAAGAGCCACAAATGTCTGGGGGTGCTGCAGCTCCGCAGCCCCTCTTCGAAAGCCGCCCCTGGTAACCACACTTTTAAAAGTTACAAATTTGGCTCCAAGAAGAATAAATAGGACACTGTTACTAATTACTATTCTTCTACAATTTCTTAAATACATCTGTAATAAATCTGTGAAATTCCGATATGAATAATATTCACGTTTTTTATATTGTTATCGTTCTTTAGCGATATAAATAATATTCAAGTTATCATTTATATTGTTTTCCTTCATTAGCATTATAAAATAATATTCAAGTTATTTATATTGTTATTGTTCTTTCGCAATATAAATAATCTTTATTTTATGTAGGTAATTATTATAACACAAATAAACATCTTTCTTTGTAAAATAGGTTATTTTATTTAGATAATTAAATACGTATTATATAATATCTTATATTAATTAAACAAACCGATATTTATCACTTATATTGTGTTATCGTTCTTTAATGATACTGTATAAATAATATTCAAGTTATTTATATTGTAATCGTTCTTTAGCGATATAAATAACATAAATTTAATATTAGGTTTGGAAAAATCCAGTTGCATAATACTGCTATTAGTTTTTCTTTTTGTATTATTACATTATACTATCTTGAACCACAATAAAATGAAAAGGAGTAACGAGGAATTGAACCTGAGACGTTGACATCTAAATTCCGACGTTCGTCCGCTGAGCTACGAGGGTAAAAGTGTGGAAACATTTTCGGAAAAATTGGCCCAATCACACTCTAAGATTTTCTGATGATTCGTAGAAGCTAGTCCAGGATGCGGGGGGCAAAGGCTAATTGAGATTTCCCGATCTCTGATCGGGTCAAACATCCTGATAGAATTAATATTTAACCCTTGCCGTGACTTTCGGTGAAGTCCGGAGGGCCCAATTAGTCAAATCCACTCTCCTCATCTCCACGCTTGGGCACCCTGGAAATTAATAAGATGCGAAAGAGATAGTGGTGTGCGGAAAGCAACGGGATGTTACCGCATTTAAGCCTATCCTTCCCAAGAAAAACTGCAAACATGAACAAAGGAAGCTTTAAATAGAAGAAGAAGGATCTTCTGCGGACCTCTGGAAAAAGAACTAAGGAAGAGACTAGTGAAGTGCTTTGTGTGGAGTGTGGCATTGCATGGGGAAGGAACATGGACATTACGACGAAATGAAGAGAAACGAATTGAAGCATTTGAAATGTGGATGTGGAGAAGAACGGTGCGTGTGAAGTGGACAGATAGAATAAGAAATAAAATTGTGTTTGAAAAAGTGAGTGAAGAAAGAATGATGCTGAAACTGATTAGAAAGATAAAAAGTAACTGGTTGGGTCTCTGGTTGAAAAGAATAATAGACGACATTAGGATATGTGGATCATATGCGGATACTAAGAGGAAGGCAGAAAATAGGAAAGATTGGAGATTGCTGGGTTTGCAATGAAAGACCTGCCCATGGACAGAACACTTATGTATGTATGTTCAGAATGCCTGGAATATCGTGTCTAAAAACAGTCGCTATTTGCAAAGACTAGTCAATTCCATGCCCACTCGACTGCAAGATGATCGAGATAAGAGGAAGATAGACTAAATATTGAATTGTGGCTTTTTGTTTTGTTTTTTGAACGCTTAATTGTTTGAATGTTTTAAGGCCGACGCCAGTAAATTTGTTTTGTTTATGCCACGAAAGATATTTTATTGAGAATAAAACCTTTTTTCTTTCCATTTGCAGCCACA
Source organism: Periplaneta americana (assembly GCF_040183065.1). Taxonomy (NCBI): domain Eukaryota; kingdom Metazoa; phylum Arthropoda; class Insecta; order Blattodea; family Blattidae; genus Periplaneta; species Periplaneta americana. The sequence goes on along the minus strand of NC_091125.1, from coordinate 168,742,762 downwards.
ATATCATAATGATAAAGTCATGGCATAATATATTAATGAACCTGAAGTTAATTACTAAAATAATCGTAAAAGAGAAAGGAGCCATTATGTATAGTTTGTCTCTCTCAAAAACAGAACAAAAAAGAACATAAAAAGCACGTGGCTGTAGTCGAACGCAGGACCTCATGAATAAGAGGCCTGAACGCTACCATTATGCTATCGATAACACACAGAATACTTCAATTATAACTGTAGATATCAGGCAACGTGGTCCAACAACATGTAACATCGCCTGTCTCCGAATTGTAGCGAAGATACCCGAAGGGCACTTTGTTTCAGGAGAGCGGCCACTTTTTCTTTTGACAGCTGTACAGGGACATAATTTTATTTTTACTTCAATTTTTATTGTACCTGAGGTTTTTAATGTACTTCACTCCCACCCCTTCTACTAATGAAGTTCCAACTGTCCTCCACACAGAATCAAGGCAGCATATAGTAAACAGCACTGAGTTAGTGAGTATAGTAAGTTCCAGAAATACGTTCACGTTTTCCAGTGACGAAAGAGCTTCCAATATTGAATCATATTTTCGCACAGGTACTGTTGTCAGTTTGTCTACGTCGCATCCCGATTTCCCCCACCTGCTTCTGCTCGACCCTCTGTACAAGTTGGGCTGTCTTAGCTCTTTTCTAAAAACATTAATTTCTGTTTACGTAATATTATACAACTGTTTAAAATAACTTAAATAAAAGGGCCTCGTTAAATAATTAACTGTCACGTGATTTCCCTCCTTTCTACGATCCTGCGGCATAACCACTTTGACGGACAGTAGATAGCATGTCTGAGTAATTTTATCTGTGCGGGTCGGGCAGACGTGAAGATTGAATTTACAGTACATAAGGTACTCTTTTATAGAGTAGGCACAGAATTATTTCAACACGAGTTACTAGTACGAAGGACGAAACTGGCAATTGGAATTAGATGCAATAGTCTATAGTGCGATAATATGCACAAAATAACTGAAGCCTGTATCGAAATGAACGGCCACCATTTTCAAAAATGTGTTTTAATATCCATATTATGATTATTTTTCAATTTAACTTCTTTCCCTATATTGTACGCTAATGTGCTGTAGACAGTATAATATACACTGCATAATGAATACGTTCGCATGGATAACTCAGTTCGTGAGTAAAAACACTTATTCTTAATACAGTACTCTATTTTGATTAAACAAAAACCTAATGAAAATTATCGAACTCAAAATCGCGATATTTCCTAGTTTACGTAAATGGATGAACTATTTTTCTTCCCTCCTATACCTAGTAGAGTGATTTGTTTGTGTTTTACGCCAGTATCATGGAACTACAGTCGTGGAAGGGGGTAGCAAACTGTGTTTCCGGTTCTCTAAAGGTATAGCCAGGTTAATATTAAAAATTTTAGTAAAAATAAAATGATGTTCCTGTATAGAAACTAAGAAAAAGGCAGAAAATAGGAAAGATTTGAGAATGCTGAGTTTGCAGTGAAATACCTGTCCTTAAGGAGAACACTATGAATGAATAATGAAACTACGAGCGTTTGAATCACTAAGTGGATGCGGAAAACATCAAACTGATGAGAGGGTGCTCTTGATTTGTCAAGATAAAAGGGATTTGGAGTGGAAACCATTGAAATACCCATCACTGAAGGAAAGAGAAGAGCGGATCTTATCTCTATCGTCGAGTCGATAAGAAAGAGGTGAGGGTGGGGCTGATTTGACTGGCCAAGGTGTCGAGCACTTGCGATGAAGCAATGTCTGCATATTTGCAGAGCTTTTAGTCTGATAGCTGCCGAAGTCTGGCAGATATATGCGATTTGAGAGAGAGGGAAAAAGTGGTGAATTGGTTTAATTTATTATCAGTGTTAAATGGCTGCTGCCGGAAGAATGGCTGGGCCGGGGAATTAGCGGGATGGCGGCGGGCGTCACGGAAGTCGGGGCCGCCGCCGAGCGAGCCAGTAATAGCCCCGCGAAACGATTAGTGCATTTAAGCTACAGGTACATCGAGCGGCGCCGCTCCTGAATATTTGATCCGCGAGTCAATCTGCTCGCTATCGGGATTCGGGCCATTCCGCCTGAATAACAATTAAGAGGCTGCTCCGCGTTTCTTTTACTTGTGTCGAGCATCGCGCAGGGGATTCGGTTCGTTTTCCGACAAGGAAGTTAACTAATTTCACGTCCTCATTACACGGAGAATTAATAGAAAACATCATCATCGGCATCAATAATTTCAAACTTTAGTATTAGTCCTCTCGGTTTGTTCATCCTCAAGGTTAAAATAGGTAGTACATTACTACACATCTATAGGCCTACTAATAATAAATCTGTAGCCGAAGTTTTTCTGGTAATTTTCGATTTTCCGAAAATAATTGGTCCTAATATATATAATTAACCACCCTCAAACCGAAAATCGCTTTTCTGAAATTTTTGTTTCTATGTCTGTCTGTATGTTTGTTACCTTTTCACGCGATAATGGATGAACGGATTTCGATGAAAATTGGAATATAAATTATGTTCGTTGTAACTTAGATTTTAGGCATTCAAAATACATTATTTAAAAGGGGGGGGGTTATAAGGGGGCCTGAATTAAATAAATCGAAATACCTCGCTTATTATTGATTTTTGTGAAAAATGTTACATAACAAAAGTTTATTTAAAATAATTTCCGATACGTTTTATTCCTTGAAAAATTTTGATAGGACTGATATTTAACGAGATAAATCAGTTTTAAAATTAAAATAACTGCAATCTAAGGCCGTATAATGAAATAAAAAAACAAATGACTTCGTCTATAAGGGGCCTTGGACAGCAACAATCGAAAGCTATTAAACATAGCCTAAAGAGAATGTTTCTGTGTTTGTATGAAGTAATATCGGAAGCTAAATTAACCGATTTGTATAATTAATTATTATTTCACCTTGGGAAGTGTAGTTTTTCTAGATGGACATAATGCTATAATGTTATTACAGTAACTTCTGATATAATATAATATAATATATGTAATGTAATATTATATATTATAATTTAAGTTATTTGAAGGGTTCAGAACCATAGTGGGGCAAACGACATTTACTGAATACATAGAAAACAAGGGTTAAAATTAAGTTATTACCATAATTCAATGAAAACCTATAACAAGTAAAATAAAGTATACACATTAAATCTAAATGATGTCAATGTTCATTAAACTATGGTTGCATTTAATAAAAATTAGAAACATGTTAAAGGAATTGTCATTTCATCAATGAGTGGTCTCTGGACCAAAATGATCGCATTTGAATTATTTGGATGCAATTTAAATTAAGTAACATATTAAACGATTTATCCTTCTATCAAACACGAATGTTCCCTGGATCAAATGTCCTATTTTAATTATGTAATTACTTTATATTTATTTCTAACGGGTGCAGCGGAGTGCACGGGTACGGCTAGTTAAAAAATAAAAAAAATTGGCTTTGTAGTAATAGCGTTGATAGTAGTATTGTTGATAGTAGTAGCGTTTGTAGTAATAGTGATGGTAGTAGTAGTAGTAGTAGTAGTAGTAATGGTATGAACTTTATCTACCCCCATGAGAATGTTTGCTTGTGAGTTGTACGTTCTATCTTCCAAACAAAGGAATTGAACTGCAGCTCCTTTGAAGTCACCAATGTCCATTTCAGTCTCCGCGTTGAGGTACACTATACTAGATATGTAGGAGGTTTGGTGACATTTTTATCCTTCTCTTTTATTTTAGTTAAACATATCTATATATTATATAATTTGAATTGGTAATGGAAATTACGGGAAAACGGTTGAACGGATTTTAAAAAATGACCCCTCATTTTGAAGCTTGGAACCCAAAGTTCTTCAGAAAAATAGTAGTTTTCAGTGAAATGTCCATTTTCCTATATCACTTTCCTATTTTCCAAAATCCATCTTTCGTTAGTTTTGATGACTAATTAATTGCATTTCAGAATAAAACAAAGCACACACTACAATAAACAGTAGACTATTACACGAAGGCCATGACCTACAGGATTGCTGACATAGTTAGAGTTCAGATGGCTCAGATTCTTTCACATCATAATGCCAATATGTCGATTTTCATTTGTGTAATTTTTTGATAACGTTTAAAAAATAATGTACAGGTCTGATTCTCTGGTCTGTAGTTTTCTGAGTACAGCTGTGTATTGGATATTAAGAACTACAAAACTTAAGAATGTTTGATGACATTATTACCATTAAAAATGAAATATCATTATAGTTAATGCAACACATATTGGTATACTGATGATATGAAAGTGAAACCTTTTAAGCCCTTAAGTAAAGGCAGAGAAAGAATATTTTATATTAGATCTTCATTTCTATAATTTACTGACTAACGGCTATATATGTTACTGAAAACTATAAAACTTATCTAAGGTAACAATATTGTTATTAAAAATGAAATACTTTTATAGTTATTAATCAAATAGTGTATTCTCTAATTTTCCTTAGTAGTAATTGAGTCATGCTTCGTATTTTAGCTGCGTCTTTAAACTACATCAAAATTAATTTCATATTTATTTGGTTTAATCGATTAGATTTGTGATCGCTGCCAACCATATTTTGTTGTAGGGAAAATAGCATGCCATTTCACTTTTTGGTACCGTGATGAGTAAGTTTATTTCCCGCAACCAGCAACGAATGAAACACTGAAACTGCTAACGATTTACGATGGTCAATTTTAACTATATTTCATCTATATTAAGTATTAAATTACATAATTCTGATTGTTGTCTTATACAGTGTAAATGTTCGATTATTAAAGAGTCCTCTGAAGTTAAGTATGTAGGCATAATTTTCGATAATAATTTAAAATGGAAACAACACATTAATTACCTTTGTAATAAATTACGTAAAATAGTATATTATTTTGTTTTATTGAGGAATTACTTGTCAATAAGTTTATTACGCACAATATATTTAACTTTATTTCAATCGGTAATTATGTATGGAATTATAGGATGGGGTAGCTCATTTAAATCCAATTTTAATTAACTTTATTTATTACAGAAGAAAATAATTAAAATATATCTTCATAAACCTATTGATTTTCCATCTCAAAATTAGTTTTTAGACTTTAATGTACTTAACGTAAAACAAATTTATTATATTGTATTAATAAAATTCATACATAAAATTTGAAATAATTTTGAATTGTATTCTTATAGTTATGAAACAAAAGGTATGAATTCTTTAAGATTGTTTGAACCAAAATGCAACACTGTTACAGTATTTAATCATAGTACTAATTTAGGTCCAAGAATATATATCAAATTTATATTTAAATATCCTAATCTTGTCAATTCTAATAGTTCTAGTATTCAATTTAAAAAGTTATGTATGGATTTTATAAAAATTGAAAAATTGTAAATTTAAATTTATATACTATAATTGCATAGTAGACATAAGGCAAATTGTATTGTATAATTATTAATTTCAATTCAGGAATACGCCCCTGAGCACGAGTTCTACTCTTTCAGGGGCGAGCTAATGTTTTTCTGAATATATTATTTTTTATGTTATAATTATTAGCAAAATAATAAATAAATGAAATAATAAATAAATAAATTTAGGGCGCATATAAGATTCTACAACTCTGACATATCATTCGCCTCATTTTCCGCATCTCAGCAATAGATTCCTCACAACAGTCTATATTACAGAAAATATACGGGATAACATTCATTGTTACACAAATTAATCCAGCAGTATTTGGTAGATCAGTATTGTCTGGAGGAAGCGCAAAAATTACAATTGCTAAGATAAGACCAAAAGGATTACTTACTGATAAAATAAGAGACCTAGAAATTTTGTAGTCACGAAACATGCAGCAGCTACATATACCAAGATGCTAAGTCTTTTGTTCAAAGCATGACAAACCTTACATTTTCTTAACTTTCACCTACAATCCGCAATGACCTGAAATAGCTACTGCATTACTCCCACATGAAAAACTCGCTGATCGTTCTGACATTGTTACTTGCGATTTCACATTGAAACTCAAGAACTGAAGACGGATAGGTTCAAGGAAAAGTATTTAGCATAAAAAACATTCAGAGGGAGTATGTTTCATTATTATGGAAGCAAATAACTTTCAAAATGTCTGGTATTCTTCATTGAAAATAAATCTGAACAATTTTTATTTGAACTTCTTATGGACTTAGTCTGCAGTATTTGCTGCACAAGCCACTAGTTTAATTATATAGCCTAATTAATTATAGCTCATACTGTAAGTTTTGGGAAAATTTGTATCCGTGTCCAAATTTTATACTTTTATATAGGAAAATCAATGTATAACAATGTTCTCGCCGACAAACGCCAGTCGTTCATATTCCATAATCTTTGGATATACTTGTCATCTATTGCAATACAGAGGAGAGCTGTTAATTTGAGGTAGGATTTTTACTACTTACAACGTATGTAGAGGATTGTTTATTTTTAAGTCATTTTCTAACATTTTCTGGTTCATTTTATAGGTCATTTTAGGATTTTTAGGTCATCAAAATCCGCGCCTTGGTGATATTAGTTACGGTGATGATGAGTGTGATGTCAAACAGTTCCGCACTAAGACGCGTCTGCATGTATGGGGGGAAGCAAGTTGCACCGCTTCAGTTCGAGTCATGAATATTTACACTCGCCATACTTTCATCCTAACCGCAGCTTCGCCCAAAACGTTGCAAATAACACGCAAAACCTTCGACTGGTTCAGTGCAAATGTTACCAATATAATTAATGTACGAACCAAAGACTGGCTATTGTTATCGAATGTATTTGTTTTTGCTCGCGCTTTCACAGCATAAACTGATGTTCCTTCATACCAAAAAAGTTCATACATATTCAATTGATTGTTAAAAATACAAAGGAAATTCAAATAAAATGCAAACTCGCAGTGAACCATGACCGCAAAAAAAAACTAATAAAAATAAAGCAGCTCGCAAATGCGTGACTCGTGAATCGATACAGTAAAGGTGTGACGCAACGCAACGCGGTTAAAACACAAGAAATGAAGCCGGGCTGTCAGGCATCAAGGATTTCGCATGCTTTCCCAGATGAGTGTCGCATCTCAACACTCAGGCGGTGGCGTCAACCACAGTAGATCTCCAATTATCCGGACTAATAGTGGATAGTGATCCGGATATGCAGGAATCCGGATAATTGGATCGGAAATGAAAAGAGTCTAGAAATAACAGTAGTAAGCTACTGCATGTATTAAAAGTGCAAAATGACTATAGGCCTACAGTTTAAAATAAACAAAGTTACACATATTCAAACAAAATCATATTTAAATGGACTAAAATTATAAGAACTCTTCATATTCATACAGATCAGAACTTTACTTCTGTATGGTAGTACCAGCGTATAGGTAACTAAGTATGGACACTTCTCGTCGGTACCTTTGATGTAGCCGGACTAATTTCAATGACCTTCAAGCCAGCCAGAGCGTGAGATTCTGCTTTCTCCCTAGAGTTAGCGCTGACATCACACCAGCTAGCAGTCGACACAGCGGAAATATGACACATATAATTAATGCATCTAGGTACATTATGTACTCAAATAAAATAAATTGGATCCATAAAATAATAAATCCGTCATTAACTGTAATGTCTAGACTCTTAGAGTTCCTTTATAATGAGAGTTGAGACGTTGACCCCAACAACAATTAAAATATGTAATGATTTGATAACACTGAAAATGGAAAAACAAAACTCTTATGAGAAGTAAAACCATATACCTGTATTATATTGTATACTAATATTAAACGAATTTGATACACAATTTTATAAATTATTATATTATTTGATAATATGATTTATTATATCTGAAATATAAAAAAAATATTATTACAACTAGTTTGTCACTGAGAAATAAGGAAAAGCTGTTAACTTGAATTTATTTGACGCAAAGCGTTACTGGATTATGCAATAATGTAGGCGATGTTTGGATCCTATGTCTCAACTCTATACTCAATTATTATCTTAGCGTATGCACGATTACACTAACCTCTAGCGCTTGAAAGTGGAACTAAACGCCGGCGCACAGAGAAACAAAACACATGAAAATTCACTCAGTGTCCATTCTTTATAATCCCTATTCGCTGGTAGTACAGTACACGAAATAAAAAACCTAAACATAATATATGCACCTTTCTTTGAATAAACAATTTCAAACTGTCCTGAAACGTGATCCGGATAATTGGTGATCCGGATATTTGGAGTTCGGATAATTGGAGATCTACTGTATATGGAATTCTTGTGGTTATTTCGTCAACGAGATATACAAGCCTCCTGCAGTTTGTCACGAATACTGGTACCTTATAGGCTATATAACATTTTACAATGCTTTAGTTTTGGAGCCAAAGAGACGAACATAAAATTATGGAATTTTTGTTAGGTGAAGAGAAAGTACCTACCACAAAAAAGAGCTGTTCGTTGCAATATTTGCATTACCGTATTTTTTGTCACGTTTTTATACACGCTTTAACATTTGTGGTCATATCTCGTGTTAGATTCTGTGGGTATAGCCGTTTTTACTATTGTTGAGTTCTTGTTTCTCTTGTGTGTTATCGATGGCTTGTGTTCATGTAACAGATTTTACATTTTGATTAATGATATTAGTGATTAAGACGGTGATGAATCATGGTATGTAAATTTTCATATATTTATATAGGCTGAAAGTGAAATAGCCTTGCAGATTTCAGAGCGAATAGATCACCTTTATGTAACAAAAAAACTATAATATCATATTGGTGGAAAGTTCATAGTTTTTTTTTTCAGAAACAAAATGTTTTTTTCCCCCAAATATTTAAGAATTTCGTATTAGGTAAGTATTACGAGTACAATCGTGATTTTTGTCCATATCGATAGGAAATCTAATAATGAATAATGTATCCCTTTGGCGTAATTCAATAGCGTGGACGGTTTTTGTGTAAATTTAATTAAAAAAAAAAGACTCTAAATTCAAGCCACTGCACGATGCGAACAAGTGGCAACGTCTTGGCAGAGAGCAGCTCACCTACCGAGACACACCAAGTTACCGAGTTCGTTGAGCTCCTGCAACTGTATCACGAGTAGAGTATTAGCGACGATGTTGCCGGATTGCTGAAACTTCCAACTTAATTTTCTAATTAACCGTGCATTTAATCACAAAACGTAATATAGGTTTTCTATTCACTTACGTGTATCCTATCGTCCCTTTCAATCTGCAAGATTATTTCACTTCCACCTTGTATATACAGAGCGTTCGCCTACGGGTGGGGCCAGGAAAGCGGCATGTACTGATAAGCAGCTTTGTGCGCGCAGTTGTTGAGACACGCGCTCGACAATCAAGGACATCAAGGTCGACAAGTTATCAGTTGTGAGCCAGATGTTGCAGTATTTAACACGTACAGTGCAGTTTCTTGACACAGTTGCTTAAATATTCAGCGTGTGTGTAAAATTTGTTAACAATGCAAAACGCAAAATTCACGCTTGAGCAGAGAGTTTTTATGTATGATGCATATGTGAAAACAGAGTCATGTAGAGAGGTGCGTAGGCAATTTGAAGTGAAATATCCGGGTGCTCCAATTCAGGGTAGAGAAACTGTTAGACGTCTTGTTAACAAATGAAGGACAACAGGGTCGATAAATGCTACAATTCCTAAGCGAAAACGAAGAATATTGACGGGAGAAAAAAATTGATGAAATCAGTGCATCATTTACACGCTTCCTAATAAATCTCTAAGACGTGTTTCACAGGAAGTTAATGTTTCAAAAACATCAGTCTTTACTGCTGCTAAACTTTTAAAATTAAAACTCTACCGAGTATAGTATAGAAAGCGGAAGCTTACGGATAGACGATTCCCGCAAGCGACACCGCAGGCAGGCCGCTTTCCTGGCCCCACCCGTAGGCGAACGCTCTGTACATACACATAGACTATAGGCTACACATATTCAATATTCTTCTTCAGGGAAATTTAACCATATAAACAACCCTTATTATTGTTTTCATCACCGAATGAATTTTAAAATAACTTATTCATAGCTTCCCATACGCACAACACACATACACACACATGCTATAATTTCTCATATGCGCATTCAGAAAACATTTAAGACTTAAAACTACCGTTATTACGCATATCACAGACTAACTGTCGACCACTCCACACGCTTTCCAGCCCATTCTGTATGTGGGCTGTATAAATTATACCCGTTCTCATTGTCTCCTCCCGAGCTCGCGCCTCTGGATTTGTAGCAGCATGTATTTATTTTCGTCTCATCAATAATGCACTGTGAGCTCGATGTTTGTCACGCGATGGAGTCGATCTATCAGGCGTTAATGACTTGCATGCGCTCTTATCTCGTCACACTTGGTCTTGCACAAGTGCACCGGTTATCCCTGCTCTCTGCGGGGCTTTGAAAACATTGGCATCATTTTATGATAGTCTTCTGCTCAGTTCCAAACGGAACGAAGATTTCAAACCAGCTACCTACTCCGGACAAAATTTTCTTTTTAATTACCGGTACGTTTGGATAGATTCATTCATCCATTTACTTGTTTGTTTCTTTGTCTTGTTCGTCTCTATTTGTATTTTTTCTTTAATTGTTTTCTCTTTTCCTTCTTTCGATCTCAGAGAAAGATGGCATTTTTCATCGTATTTTCATAATTTTCAGAACGAGTCTTGGTTAACCTCAGACTCAGTCTCCTGCAGAACTGAGTTCATGTGTTCCCTTGCTAAAAGGCGGCCACAGCGCGATGTTAATAACATCGCTTCCTCCTAGTGTCGAAGTCCAGAAAGAATGGAAACTCTCTTTGCAAGATTCCTGGTGTGCCCGAATATAAGCACCCTGTATTCTTAAATTGAGAGGGTCAGAAGCAAAGAGATGTAAGTGCACTTAACCCTTTACAGCACAAATTTTATGTTTTATGTTTTCATAACATGGATCATTACAAAGCTTCGATCATTTTTTTTTTTTTTGTTGTTGAAATTTTAACTCTGCACACAATTTCAAAACACAGATGACACCTCTATGTACCCTAAAGCGGTGGTTGCATGGTGGAACATCTGTGCTATAATTGTAGAGAAAGAAAGACAATTGTAGTTCTTCTGAACAACCACTATGCTGCAAAGGGTTAAGTTACTTTTGAGAAAATGGGGTTGAAAGTATTTAAGCTTTCGTAAATTCGGTGAGATTTTAATTTTAACATGTGATGTGGTTGCCATTAAAATTTTAGATACTTCAGCTTAATTTGGATGCACTTAACTACTCATGTTATTAGAAATGTCACTTCTCACTTGCTTCTAACCCCCTCAAGTCTTCATGGGAGATCCTTGGACGGTTTCCGTTGCAGATACTGCAACGAGATTGAAACCTTAGCACACGTCCTAGGATCCTGTCAGCATGGAGAACTCCTGAGAAATTCACGCCATCATAACATCCGAAAACTAATAGCACAAGCCCTTAGAAACAAATCCTTCGAGGTCCATGAAGAGGTGCACTGCGTTGCGTCTGAAGGCGGCGGAATTAGAAGAGCGGACATCGTGGCTCTAGACAAGACTAATAGTAAAGGCTTTATACTGGACCCAACTGTTAGATTTGAGATGAGCCAGACCCAACCATCCGAGGTCAACAAAGAAAAACAACAAATTTATGAGCCTACTATTCCGTATTTTCGAGAAAAATATCAGATGGAAGGCACCTGGGAAGTACATGGTTTAATGATCGGAGCGAGGGGCACCATCCCACGATCAACTGTAAACACTATCAAAACATTTGGAATCCATGACATCATTCCAAAAATAATTACTTCAACCATTAAAGGGTCTGTGGCAATTCTGAAAAATCATTTATACGGAATATCATAATACCCCCCCCCCCGCCGCTTTTCTATTCGTTAGTGTGTGATTGTTACAAATATATGTACAAATTTATTATTTCTTAAACTTAAGCTCCTAGTTCACATTTAAATTTGGCTCATCTATCTTACTGTAATCATTACTATTCTTATATGTGTGTTATTCTGTGTTTTTGGCAACCCAGGATGCCTGGGCAGACTATTTCTTGAAATAAATTATATATCAAGCACTTTATACGCCAGTTTTATGAATTAATATTAGGAACTTTGAAGTGTTTTAAGTTATACCTCTGGACCTGAATGAAACAGTTGCATCATTGTGAACTAATCGAACTTCAGACGTCCTAAATACGACGCCTGCACGATATCTCCTGTGTGGAAACATTAACGAATTATAACGAACCAAATAGAAAAGCCATTGCGTCCTTGCATCGAATCTCAATATCTACACTCACTCGCTGACTACAGCTGAAGAAAGAAACAGAACTTTGGTGACAAAAATGCCGATATGAAAAGGTAAATTGTAAGATAAATTTCTGAAAAGCACTTTTTTTCTCAAAGATTAATAAGCTTAATAAATTACTACTAACAGAGAGGGTTTGGAATGGAACGGGTTACATCAGTTGCTTATCTATGCGTATGACGTGAACATGTTAGAAGTAAATCCACAAACTATTAGGGAAAACACGGGAATTTTACTTGAAGCAAGTAAAGAGAGAAGTTTGGAAGTAAATCCCGAAAAGAGAAAGTGTATGATTATGTTTCGTGACCAGAACATAGTACGAAATGGAAATATAAAAATTAGAAATTTATCCTTTCAAGAGGTGGAAAAATTCAAATATCTTGGAGCAACAGTAACAAATGTAAATAACACTCGGGAGGAAATTGAACGCAGAATAAATATTATTCGGTTGAGAAGCTTTTGTCATCCAGTCTGCTCTCAAAAAATGTGAAAGTTAGAATTCGTTGACAATATTGTATATTGCCTTCTCGTTCGGTGTATAATTTAGATATTTTATAGACTAGTTTATATCCACTTCTTTGTTATGCTGTACAAATTGATTTTGACATGCAGTAGGCTACTTTATTTGCACTTATTTCTTGATTTATAATTTGGACTTCTTATACGAGTATTTAAATATTCTCCAGCATAAATAAATACAGTGAAGCCTCTCATTTACGGACATCGAAGGGACGTAACAATCTATCCGCATCTGGGGAGGGAGGCTCCCCAATCTAACAGTAAATTTATAATATGCATTATGTATCCCTTCACGCTTTAAATGAAATGTATTACTGTAGTTTAATTCTAAATACAGTATACTACAGTAAATTCTTTGCAACTTTGAACTACAGTAGATAATACCGAAAAAGGAAAATACAGTACTGTGCCATGCAATTTTATTCTAGGTGTACAGTTATGCAGTACTGTAATTTACAGTTTTCAACTTAACCTTTACGTTCAGGTGCCATGTCTCTCGAAACAGAACAACTGATTGAAGTGAAGAGAATAATACTACTAACCGAATCACGTGTCGAATACAATTTCACGATCGCGGAAACCTGGATCCATCAGACAGGTTAAATTTTATGACTTTGTTTAACCACCCGCTTCCAGCTAACAAGGGATAGCCGGCTGGGCTAGTGGTAGCCTACGAGACACTGTCTTCTTTCATGTTAAGGAATTTCTGTACAGTTTTCAAAACTAAATTTTCCATTTTTGTAACACATTAGGTCTTGAAATCGAAGTTCTGTCCGCAGTCAGGAGGTAAAGCAAGCTTTAGGACTGTGAAACAGCTGTCCGTGTCCGTGTCTGAGAGTGTCCGTAAACGAGAGTTAAATTTATCATTATTTCTATATTATTTCAGTTGGGACATACAAATCTGTCCGTATATGAGGAGTGTCCGTATCTTGGAGGTGTCCATAAGGAGAGGTTTCACTGTATACGATAATATACTTGTCACAAATTCTCGTATAATACGTGATGTCAGTATATTACTAAGTACAATATAGCAGCCTTAAGGCTGGTTCACAATAAACCGGGAATGAAAACGGCAACGAGAACGGGAACGGAAATATTGTTAAAATAAATGTAGTTAAATGTGAGCATTCACAATTAACTATTGTGAACGCTCACATTTAAATACACTTATTTTAACATTATTTTCGTTCTCGTTCTCGTTTTCATTCCCGGTTTATTGTGAACCAGACTTAACAGTCGCAGATCGCAACCTACAGTCATTGTTTCTAACAGTGACGTACATTTTTTGTACATTTTAAGAGTACAATTACGACAGAACTTCTTTCAAAGACAAGCGGTTGGAAGACAAATACTTGCGATTTGTCACAACAGTTTCCTAAGGCCTAGCACGCTTCCCATCCCGTTGTTGAGAGAAGTCCAAAGTTTAATCCGAGAATATGGCTCTGCAGGATGAAGGAAATCTCGTTTCGAGGACAGGAAACGACCGCCTTATAAAAGGCAGGATGTATAATCGATTCCCTGTGACTCGATCGGTTGCGTCCCAGAGGAGCCGGGCCGGGCCGGGCCGGTCCGCCACTGGTGGCCGTGGCGGGCCGGATTTAGTGGAAAGGCCATCGCATTGAAAGCCGTGTCGCAGCGAGCTCTGACGGAATTATTAAATACACATACATTTTTAAGCGATGGCGGGCGAGAAAACTTTAATCCTTTACTTTACACAGCTGCACGCGGCGACGGCGGTCTTGCTTAACCTCTTTCGTAAGGAGATTTTTCCCCTTACGTACAACTCGCCTCCTTTTCTTCCACTTTGTCTTCCTTGTTCTTCTAATTTTTATGGAATTCATTTGCGTGTAATTGCGTGGCAGTCACTTTTTTTCCTTTTCTCATTATATAAACTACAGAAAAAGTATTGTGACGCCACCAAAATTATGTTTCAAATTTTGACGAAAATACACGTTCGTTATCAAGTAAGTGTGTCATTTAATATCCTACCAGTCTACAATATATATATATTTTCGTATGGACGTACAGGGTGTTTCAGGAGGAATATTATAGTACATTATGCAACGAGCCTATAATGAAGGTAATTAAGAAGTGAGTATGGATATTTATGAAACGAGCGCAAGCGAGTTTCATAATTTTCATACGAGCTTCTTAATTACCATTATAGGCGAGTTTCATAAGACTTTTTATGCTCGACCATATTTCTAACTTAATATTATTAATTTTTTAGCAATGTCCCGTATGTTGTGAGATGTGCGCAGACGCGAAAGTATTGATTTTTTCCGAGGAACAGATGTCCACATTGACCTTGCTAGGCCATAAGAACCTACAGAGATAACATTGAAATTAAATTAGACATTGAAAAACGAGATGACAAATTGAATTTATTTCAATATTATTTACAATTAACGCTAATTATTATAGTAACAGAACATAACCTTCTGCGACAGTATTGGATTTCCAGCCTCCGTGACTTTTCGCTAATTCTCTTTCGATTGCATATCCGAGAATAATCGATACTTGCGGTTTTATAACGGTAGAAAGCTGACCTGTCATTGGCTGAACAGTTGTAACCTGAGTGGTCATTGGCTGAAAGACCTGACCTTTAATGAGTAGGTGTACTTTAATGACATGCATTAAAGGTCTGCTAACAGGTGTATAATTACTACATTTCGGCATGATCGAGCATAAAATATTTTAGGGGTGAAAGTATGGACTATTCCGAGTAAAAAATTCATACATAGGATTACATTTGTCTAATTTTCAATCTTACGCTTAAAAATGGTACGAAGGAAAGACAAATGGTTTAATAATTACATTTATTGCTTATTTACAAGGTATCAATACATTTCAACAGTTCAATGGACTTTTCCGCTCGTTGAAAACAGTGTGAGTGTTGCTCTTCTCAGGTCTTTTTTTTTTAAGTAGGCTATAGCAATGGAAGGAGTCCATAATCGTACCTATCTTTCAGAAGGGGGACAAGACTAACTGTAGTAACTTTCGTGGAATATCACTTTTGTTGACGTCGTACAAAATCCTGTCCAATATTCTTTTGAGACATGACATTATTGGGGATCATCAGTGTGGTTTTAGGCGTAATAGATCAACTATTGACCAGATATTTTGTAATGGAGAAAAAATGGGAGTATAAGGGTACAGTGCATCAGTTATTCATAGATTTCAAAAAGGCATATGACTTGGTTAAGAGAGAAGTTTTATATGATATCCTTATTGAATTTGGTACTACCAAGAAACTAGTTCGATTAATTAAAATGTGTCCCAGTGAAACGTACAGCAGAGTTCGTATAGGTCAGTTTCTGTCAGATGCGTTTCCAATTCTCTGTGGGCTAAAGCAAGGAGATGCACTATCACCTTTACTTTTTAACTTTGCTCTAGAGTATGCCATTAGGAAAGTCCAGGATAACAGAGAGGGTTTGGAATTGAACGGGTTACATCAGCTGCTTGTCTATGCGGATGACGTGAATATGTTAGGAGAAAATCCACAAACGATTAGGGAAAACATTTGAATTTTACTGGAAGCAAGTAAAGAAATAGGTTTGGAGGTAAATCCCGAAAAGACAAAGTGTATAATTATGTCTCGTCACGAGAATATTGTACGGAATGGAAATATAAAAATTGGAAATTTATATTTTGAAGAGGTGGAGAAGTTCAAATATCTTGGAGCAACAGTAACAAATATAAATGATACTCGGGAGGAAATTAAACACAGAATAAATATGGGAAATGCCTGTTATTATTCTGTTGAGAAGCTTTTATCATCCAGTTTGCTGTCAAAAAATCTGAAAGTTAGAATTTATAAAACAGTTATATTACCGGTTGTTCTTTATGGTTGTGAAATTTGGACTCTCACTTTAAGAGAGGAACAGATATTAAGGGTGTTTGAGAATAAGGTGCTTAGGAAAATATTTGGGACTAAGAGGGGTGAAGTTACAGGAGAATAGAGAAAGTTACACAACACAGAACTACACGCATTATATTCTTCACCTGACATAATTAGGAACATTAAAACCAGACGTTTGAGATGGGCAGGGCATGTAGCACGTATGGGCGAATCCAGAAATGCATATAGAGTGTTAACTGGGAGGCCGAAGGGAAAAAGACCTTTAGGGAGGCCGAGACGTAGATGGCAAGATAATATTAAAATGGATTTAAGGGAGGTGGGCTATGATGATAGAGACTGGATTAATCTTGCTCAGGATAGGGACCAATGGCGGGCTTATGTGAGGGCGGCAATGAACCTCCGGGTTCCTTAAAAACCAGTAAGTATTTGAAGTGTTGTTTCAGTGAAGTTATGGTTTACAATCTCAGTGAATATTTCGATCAGTGAAAACGTAGGCCTATAGTGTCAGTGAAATATATACTACAGTATATTGTCAGTGAAATGTCTTCTAAAGCGTCGGTAAAATTTATTCTAAAGTGTCAGTGATATGTGTCATAGTGCCAGTGCAATGAGTGAGATGAGAGTGAAGTGCAAGTAGTGAAAGATTGTCAGTACCAAAATAGTATACATGTGCATATCATATATATATACACATTTATATAATGGAGAAGTCGGTTTACTTATTAATTTGGTTATCTTAACTATTGTTATGTATTGTAATTATTGTGTGTAATTACGTTATCACTGCCACCGACTGTTTGCCCATTTCCAGTGTAAATTAGTACATTATGCAACGAGCCTATAATGACAGTAATTAAGACGCAAGTATGTTTGTTTATGGAACTCGCTTGCGCTCGTTTCATAATTTTCATACGAGCGTCTTAATTACCATTATAGGCAAGTTTCATAAGACTTTTTATGCTCGACCATATTTCTAACTTGAAATTATTCGTAAGTATTCATTTTATTCGCATCTGACAGAAGATCGGAAGTGACCTTGTGCATAGCTCTTTAATTGTGAGATGTGCGCAGACGCGAAAGTATTGAATTTTTCCGAGGAACAATGTCATTGACCTTGCTATATTATTAGAGAATAACGTGAACTAATTTTGATATAACCTGGAAATTGATTTAGGATTGAAAAACGAGATGACAAATTGAATTTATTTGAATATTATTTACAATTAACGCTAATTATTATAGTAACAGAACATAACCTTCTGCGACAGTATTGGATTTCCAGTCTCCGTGACGTTTCCCTCGTTGTCTTTCGATTGCATATCCAAGAATTATCGAAAACCTGAACTTTAATGAATAGGTGTACTTTAATGACATGCATTAAAGGACTGCTACCAGGTGTATAATTACTATATTTCGGCATGGTCGAGCATAAAAATACATACGTATTTAATTTTGTATATCCACCAGTTCTTTTTAAATAAATTATTTCATTGAATACATCATCTTAGTTCCCTAATGAATTATACTATCAAAATATAAATAACTATAAATCTCTCTAAAATCTGTCACTTTACTCAGCGATACTCCTGAATTGGCGAAGTTATTCATCGTTGATGACGGAAGTGGAACAGGAAAGCTTTAATCTCAGGAAAAAATGCAAAAATGCTCCACAAATACCACAAGAGCGAGTTTATCAAAAATCTTTCCGTGACCAAAACCCTGCCCCGTGTATTTACAAATTCTCGGCGTTAATGCGTAAACATGTCAAATGAAGCACCTGGATCCTCACGTGTGTGGAGACAGCTAATGAGTTGCTGTCTTGCACCAGTAGCCCACGCTTCAAGATCTCTCTCTTCTCTGCCGGCCTGAAACTTTTATCAGATATCCTCATTACTGGTCCTTACTGCTGAAATTTTTATGACTCAGAGATTTTTTCGGGGAGGATTCCGTGCCGTCAGACCGAAACCAGACGAATCTGTTATCTGGTGCATTATTTAGTCGTCGGTCGGTTGCCTGCACCTCGCTCGTCTCAGACTTCTCTCTCCGCTTTATCCTGCCATGGCTTTTCTCTTTTTTTTTTTTTTTTTTTTTCGCCTTCCGTCTTTCATTTTACTCACATTCTATTTCTACCGTCACACAGCAGGCCCATCTTTTGATTCCGCTCTACTGCCGCCGCACCTACCGTCCAGCCTGATGAGCCCTTAATCACCAATAATCTTGTATGCTTAATTTTGAAGTCTCCAGTGATGAAGCGATAAATAGTAGTTAACGCATCTCCAGGCAGTAATGCAGGCAACCCGTGTACCATCCTACAGGTTTTCAGTGTGTTTGCTCGCACTAATATATTTTGGTTATAATTTTATCCACGTCTCTTTGTCATTTATTACAACTACACGATATGTAACCACTAACCAGTTATTTAACGACTGTCTCAATTACTTAGCATACTCGTTAGAAACTACAGTATTGCAACGATAATATTACAGTAGTAGACGGCTTCGGAAATTTCATGGCTTCTTACATTCCATTGGCGGACAGGTTCATGAGTGAAATAGTGATTGGAAATGTTCACCAGAGTTAGGTTCTGACGTACAACTACGTCTTTCTGCGCACGAGGTATGGGGGTAACTTAGGAATTGGCTGTCACATAAAAATGCAACCCTCTTGTCACCGCTTCGCATTCATCTTGTTTTCTTCGAATTCCCCTTTTTATTTCCATTGTTTTTTCCCTGTTATCATAGTCCCCTTTTATCACATTCCCCTTGTTCCCATGTTTCCACCGTCATTCCTTGTTTCCACAGTCATTCCCTTGTTTCCACCATCATCCCCTTGTTTCCACCATCATCCCCTTGTTTTTCTTTCCCTAGTTTTCACCGTCATTCCCTTGTTTCCACCATCATTCCCTTGTTTCCACCGTCATTCCCTTTGTTTCCAACGTCTTTTTCTTGTTTCCACCGTCTTTCCCTAGTTTTCACCGTCTTTCCCTTGTTTCCACCGTCTTTCCCTTGTTTCCACAGTCATTCTCTTGTTTCCACCATCATTATTTATTTCCACCGTCATTCCTTTGTGTCCACCGTCTTTCCCTTGTTTCCACCGTCATTATTTTTTTCCACCGTCATTTCTTTGTGTCCACCGTCTTTCCCTTGTTTCCGCCATCATTCCTTGTTTCCACCGTCATTCCCTTTGATTCCAGCGTCTTTTTCTTGTTTCCACCGTCTTTCCTTTGTTTTTCTTTCCCTAGTTTTCACCGTCATTCCCTTGTTTTCACCGTCATTCCTTTGTTTCTACCGTCTTTCCATTGTTTCCACCGTCATTCCCTTTGTTTCCACCGTCTTTTTCTTGTTTCCACCGTCTTTCCCTTGTTTTTCTTTCCCTAGTTTTCACCGTCATTTCCTTGTTTCCACCGTCTTTCCCTTGTTTTTCTTTCCCTTGTTTTCACCGTCATTCTCTGTTTTCACCGTCATTCCTTGTTTCCACCGTCTTTCCCTTGTTTCCACCGTCTTTCCCTTCTTTCCACCGTCTTTCTCTTGTTTCCACCGTCTTTCCCTTGTTTCCCCGTCTTTCCCTTGTTTCCACCGTCATTCCCTTGTTTCCACCGTCTTTCCCTTGTTTCCACCGTCTTTCCCTTGTCTCCACCGTCATTCCCTTGTTTCCACCGTCATTCCCTTGTTTCCACCGTCATTCCCTTGTTTCCACCGTCTTTCCCTTGTTTCCACCGTCATTCCCTTGTTTCCACCGTCTTTCCCTTGTTTCCACCGTCATTCCCTTGTTTCCACCGTCTTTCCCTTCTTTCCACCGTCTTTCTCTTGTTTCCACCGTCTTTCCCTTGTTTCCACCGTCTTTCCCTTGTTTCCACCGTCATTCCCTTGTTTCCACCGTCTTTCCCTTGTTTCCACCGTCTTTCCCTTGTTTCCACAGTCATTCCCTTGTTTCCACCGTCATTCCCTTGTTTCCACCGTCTTTCCCTTGTTTCCACCGTCATTCCCTTGTTTCCACCGTCTTTCCCTTGTTTCCACCGTCATTCCCTTGTTTCCACCGTCTTTCCCTTGTTTCCACCGTCCTTCCCTTGTTTCCACCGTCTTTCCCTTGTTTCCACCGTCTTTCCCTTGTTTCCACCGTCTTTCCCTTGTTTCCACCGTCTTTCCCTTGTTTCCACCGTCTTTCCCTTGTTTCCACCGTCTTTCTCTTTTTTCCACCGTCTTTCCCTTGTTTCCACCGTCTTTCCCTTTGTTTCCACCGCCTTTTTCTTGTTTCCACCGTCTTTCCCTTGTTTTTCTTTCCCTAGTTTCCACCGTCATTCCCTTGTTTCCAAAGTCTTTCCCTTGTTTCCCCGTCTTTCCCTTGTTTCCACCGTCTTTCCCTTGCTTCCACCGTCTTTCCCTTGTTTCTACCGTCATTCCCTTGTTTCCACCGTCTTACCCTTGTTTCCACCATCTTTCCCTTGTTTCCACCGTCATTCCCTTGTTTCCACCGTCTTTCCCTTGTTTCCACCGTCTTTCCCTTGTTTCCACCGTCTTTCCCTTGTTTCCACCGTCTTTCCCTTTTTCCACCGTCTTTCCCTTTTTCCACCGTCTTTCCCTTGTTTCCACCGTCTTTCCCCTGTTTCCACCGTCTTTCCCTTGTTTCCACCGTCATTCCCTTGTTTCCACCGTCTTTCCCTTGTTTTTCTTTCCCTTGTTTTCACCGTCATTCTCTGTTTTCACCGTCATTCTTTATTTCCACCGTCTTTCCCTTGTTCCCACTGATTTTCCCTTGTTTCCATTGCCTCTCCTTAGTTCTCATTGTCTTCCCTTCGTTCTTCTTGCATCCCCTTCTTCTCTTTCTATTCCCCTTGCTATGCACCTGCCGACAGGTAGTCGCGCCTACGTATTTCTTCGTAAAGATATGCAGCATAATAAAACTATGCAACTGTGGATTGTTTTCTTGTTAGTGAGATAGCAGCTCCTTCCAATAAGCATTTGATGTCTCATTTTAAAGCGAATCTTGCTGGTATTTCAAAACTTATTCCTGATGGGCATTGTTTTCCTTGTAGAAGCATTGAAAAACGCTTGAGCAGTGTATCGAAAATTGCTCCAAGTGGTATGACTACCTCCGCATCCTATCGTATAGTTGCAGGCAAAAGATACGTTATTTTCAAGTCTCTAAAAATAATGTGAAATTTGATTTCCAAATAGTGAAATAACTCACAGGAAGGAACATAACAAAGATCAAAAAGTACAAGTAAACTTCGTCCTGTGCGGTATCGCCATCGTCAATGGATCCGAAGAGATGCATCTTAAAGAGCGATGAAGTCCTTAGCATGACTTCCTCTGGGAAGGAATTAAAGCTGGGAAGTGTGTCGTACATTTATGAACCCTGTCCCTGACAGAGTGTTATCGGTAAAATTCGTCGGCCATTTCTCTATAAGTTGAATGTTGACGCTCAATAGCCTTGGCGATTCAAACCGTAAGACTAATTGGTAGTAAAATCCAGCCTGAATTTGTGAACGTCCGAATTACCGGAGTTTTACTCTACTATTATCACTATATCGAGAAAATTATCATATTTTAAGTTTTCCTTTTGTTAACATTAGGTACTGCAGTAAAATTTGTGAATATACGGAGACAGTGTATTATAAAAAAATGTTTTTGCGGTTCCTACAATAAATTAG